>NC_059132.1:22021399-22324429 GCF_020740605.2 Lemur catta | reverse complement strand
ACAAACACTTATCAAGATTAGTTATAATAATAAATAAACTAAATCTCTGACCCATCATCTCACTAGTGAGTTGTGGTTTCAGAGACAATGTAAAAAATGGCAATAAAACTACGAAATAATATTAACTTTAAATTAACTGGATTAAAGACATTTATTCAAGAAAATAATTTTTAAAATTAGAAAAGAAGTAATTTTTTTGACAGTAGATGAACTCTGTAACTAAGAAATGATTTCTAGAAGAAAACTACCTGCTAAGCTTAGTCATTTATTGCATAATTGGAGATGGCTATTAACCCCTTTATTTGGAGGCAACTTTAAGTTTTCCCATAATAGAGTACTGGCCTACTTCATAGGTTAGAGCACCTGACACCAATTTCAGATTCATAAGGAATGTTACACAATCCCATTAACAACCAGCAGTATGTGGTAGTAGTTTTCAGCGTGGGGGCTGTTGTCCTCAGTTATGCTACATCAAAGACGTGCCTCTCAGATCGAGTATGGTGATAGGGACACTGAGGTTTCCTTCCGAAACTGTCCGTCTCTACTCTGGAGACCAGAGTAGTCGCTTGTGGGGGTGTTGTGGGGTTTAAATGTGAAAACATATATAAAGCCCTTTGCACAAGTGACATATGCTCACCAAATGTCATAGGCCATTATCATTCTTATGATTGTGTTGATTCACTTGTTACTAAAACTAATTTCAAAACCAAGAGGGCTGAAAATACCCTTTTATCACACTAAGAATTCCTCTAGTTCATTCTCAGCACCCAGCCTAGTGTTTGGTGTACCTTTTCTTACATATGAACTATTAATGCACACTTAAATGTTTAAGTGAGTGAATGCTAAGAAGAAAACCAAATCCAGGAATCCTCCTAATTTGCTAATTAGTTGAGATCCTGCTTCTTCAATTTTTCAGGTTCTTATGAGAAAAGTACTAGAAATTCTATATTCATTATTCTTCTTCCTATCAGCATTAAAAAATTCTTGTGGATTCCTGTTTGGTGAAGTCAAAGATGCCACTGAAGTCAAAGAGTGAGGAGATAAGGGGTGGATAATAAAAGGAAGGATAATACAGACCCATTTTAAAATTGTAGATCATAAATCACCATTATTGCTCTGCTGGGCTTGGTGCTAAATGGAAAACACAAGAGGTGGAAGACACAGTGATTAAGTTATTTAACAACATTTAACTACCCCTCACTGCCTGGAAGCATATGTAGAAAGGCATACATTTAAGTGTCTGAATAATAAGAGAAACTATATTGCACCAATACATCAACGGAGGAGCAACAATTAAATTATGTCACTCGGTACAGTGGCGCATCATTAGGAAGCCACAGTCAGAATCAGTGAGGACAATGTTTCCTTGAAATTGTACTGTTTAACTCTAAATTACATAATGTGTACTTGGATATTACATTCATCACACTGAGTTTTAAGTCAGGAGCTAGAATTGTGAGACCTAAATTCTATCCCCTCTCTTCTAAGCAAGAACAAATCTCTCTCACACATCCTCTCCCTTCCCCTCTAATCCTTTTCTCTTTTCCTCCTTCCAAGTGACCACCTGGTTGTGGGTAGGAGACCACAGTCATCAGTCTTTCAAACAGCAATTGGTTTGTCTGCCAGCTCCTTCATTTAAACAGGATTTCCAGATAGCCATGTTATATGATGAGACTCCATCATTCCTAGGTCAGAGGTGGACACCTCATTCTGGGGATGACATAGGAACTTGGGGTGAGCTGAGGGGAAGAGAAAGAGAGAAAGACAAGTGGAGAAAGAGGATGGCTTCTCCTCATCCTTGAGGTCTCTGCTCAAATGCACCCCCACCCTCATAAAAGCCTTTCCTGACCAGCCGAGCTGAAACAGCACCACTCAGCCACCCTCCCTTTGTCCCTAGTTTTACTCCCTTTGTGTCATGTATTATGTGGTATGATCTTGTTCTTGTCTGTGTATTTTATTGCCTGTCTCTTCCCTCTGATGATAACTGTGCAGGCAGCAACCTTGCTTTCCTTGGTCACTATGCCTGTGCAGCCTAGAACAGAATCTGCACACACAGACACTCTGTTGTTGACTGAGTTCTTGAAAAAGATAACAGACACCTGATTTGTTTTCACAGTACCAGAAACCATGGATCAATATGTCTTTGTGTGTTCAGAATATTTATGCCTGATGTCTTAATGATAATTCAATTAAAAACATCAAAAGCTAAATTCTTCCAAAGGTCTTCTTCTCTCCAATCATGCTTCTCTTCTTAATTTGCTCTCTCAGGGAAAGACAGCACTCACAGTATAAGAAGCAGCTTCTAGAATTATTTAACCCAAGTCTCCCATCCAAGTACTATACTAACCAGACCTGACCCTGCATAGCTTCCAAGATCAGATGAGATCGGGCACGTTCAGGGTGGTATGGCCATAGACAAACTCAAGTCTCTAATGACTATAAGTATTTCTTTCTTTCATTTTCCTTCCCAAATCTCATAGCCAAGAGGAAACATGGCTTAATTCTCCAATTCTGGGCAAGAAAGGGACCCTAAGGAAGAAAAGGAAATCACTTATCTCAATTGAAATTTTGCAAATGATTGGCCTTCTTTACCAAGTAACTTTGAGCTTTAAAATGGTGAAACACTTTTCTGTGCAATAGGAACTCACTAGAGCGCAGAGGAGTAGTTCACTCCCCACTTAAGGTAAACTTATTTGAGGCCTATCATGTGTAGGAAACTATTTCCAATAGGCTATATTAATATAAAACAAAAGAAAACTAATCATGCATTTTGGATGAGCACAAAACATAGTTATAAAAGAATACAGTGTTAAATGTATAACTATATATACATTTTATATAGCACATAAAAGGCCCCATGGAGAATTCTTAGGTACAAGAGCTCACTTTTGGTGGTAGGGTAGCATGCATGTCTTTGTGCAACTAATACTTGTTTATGAGCAACGATTATGTACTAGGCCATGGGTGGGTAGGACAGAATTGGTCTCATTTTTTAGTAGAGGGGACTAAGGAGTAAAGAAATAAATAATTACAAATTGTGATAAGTGCTATGATAGAAAAGAGCAGTAGGAGAAAAATATCTTAGGAGACCTACTTTAAGTAGGAAGAGGGGTAAAGTAGGCTTGAAAGGTCTCTGAGAAGATGGCACTTCAGCTTAGACCTAAAGCAAGGAAATGCCAAAGTCTACAAAGGGATGGGGAAGATGCAGGCAGAGGAGACACGTGTGAAAAACCTAAGGAAGGAATCACCTCAACATGTTAGAGGAAATGAAAACAAGCCACATGGCTGGAATAAAGACAGCAGAATGGCCTGAGATGAGTTTGAAGATGTGGGCTGATCATGCCAAGCCTTGTAGGACATTGTATGGAGTTTGTTTAGTTGGGGAGGATTGAAAACTAACTGGGTATGCCATAGCTATTTGTTTATTTATTTGTTAGTAATTTAATAATTACTCACTGGGCACAGTACCAGGCATGGCTTCACGGCAAGTTAGAATGATCTCAGCTGAATGTTGCTGAAATGACTGTTGCTGTCCATCAATAACGGTGATGGGCTGAGAATGTGGGGCCGTCCTTGCAAGCTCAATGCTCACCCTTAGTCTCATTAAAAGCCTTCAGAGATATAAATAGCCTCATCTATTTTCTCTTCATTATTAGTAAGGGGAAACTACAAAAGGGAGAAAACGCTTTCATCAAAAGAAACTTCTTTAATCTAGTTATAACTAGATAATGTTTTACATCTGCTTCTGAGGCATCCCAAAGGGAGGCCTTTTATTAGGATTGCCAGAGCTGAGCTAAATCTGCTCTATGCCAAATGCTTTGGAAAATCCCGCTGACAGCCATAGCTGTTGTGATGTTTGAAAATTACAAGTGGTGATAAGATGTCAGGAGTCTCACCTGCTCCAACGAGTTGGAAGAGGCTAAAATAGTACTTCGAAGGTAATAAGTGTGAAGAAGAATGTGAAGATTTTCCTTGATGCTCTGAGAATAGCGAAGGAAAATTCCAAACATTTCTATAGCCAGTCATTTCCTTTTTGGTCTGAAAGTTTATACTTTAAAGAATTGGGAGAGCAAAATGGGGTTTAGATGTTCTCCAACCTACTAGAATCTTTGCAAAGTTTTTCCAATGTTGAAATGCAGGTGACTTGTTAAGATACAGATTCTGCTTCATAAAGTTGCAGGTGAGGCTTTACATTTTGTATGTCTAATAAACTTCCAGAGATGCAGGAAGTGCTGGTCCATAGGCCACAGTTTGCAATGAGCTATGTAATCTATTTTGTAAGTAGAGTGATGCAGGGCTATGGAGAGATATTGGAAAAACATCTTCGTCCCTACTTATGTTTTCCTACTTAGGAGTCTTGGTGTCTGGAATGTCCCTAAATAAGTGATTTCCTCCTGTGTGCTTTTCCCTCTTATTTTCTCTTCCAAAATGCAAATATTTTATGAGCTGAAATACATCAAAGTTCACCAAATTCTGTTGAGTCTACTTCCTAATATCTCTATAACAGCTGCTTAATTTTCTATGCCATTTTTTTCGTGTCTTTATAATTTTTTCCCCTGGATTGCTCCAACAGCATCTTAACTAGACATCCTGCCTTTTTTTTTTTTATCATTATGGATTTTCATACAGGAGGCAGAGTTATTTTTCTAAAACGCAAATCTTACATAATGTCCCATCCTTAAGTCTTTCCATGGCTTCATATTGCCTTCAAGATAAAAATTTACCAGGGTCATGAGAGACATTTTTTCTGCAATTCTGGAATTACGGTAAGGCTCAAAGTTTAGGGTAAAAGGCACTAAGATTCTCATATCCAGAACTCAGCAGTTGCTTGAAGAGCTCAGCAAGAGATACAGGTAGACAGGTATACATATACATATGGATATAGATATATAGATAAAGGGATTTTGAACAGGGAATTGGCCTGGAGCAATTATGGAAGGCATTTGAACAGTCTCTGTAGGCTGTTTTCTCTGTGTCCTGCGGGGAGGGATGATGGATGCAAAGTAGGGGAGAACAAGAGTAAGCTGGAACCCCACAAGACAGACTGAAACCCTGCCGGTTCTTCTTTTCTCTGACCTTGTGGACAAGGGTACCCTGTGGAAGCCAGGGCCCTTCATTACGACACTACACACATGTACCTTGCCCCAGAAGTGGAAAAAGCTAAAAAATGATCCAGGGTTCAGTTAAGAAGTTTCAGATTCAGCTCCTGCTTCATTGAGGCAGAGTCAGCAGATCAGCAAATATGAAGGTGAGCTAAACAATAGCTGCTACTTCTCTTTCTGCCTCCAAATCTCTCAAGAATCTTCTCTGCGGCACACCCTACCTGGAGACACACAAGAAATGAATACTGGATATGTAATTCAACCTAGTCAAGGTGACATATTACAAAGTCATCAAAGTTGAGTTTCTTTTTTTAATAGGCTCATAGGACCATATTCCTTATTAATACGTGCAACAAAAAGAATGAACATCAGAATAATTGTATTTAATGAAAAAAGAGACAAAATAATACATATTGTATTTTCAAATTTTGCACAATACCTATTAATTTCTTGTATGCTATTATTTGAATGATTGGAGCATTACAAATGTCATTAAAATAATGGAAAAAGTTATTGCAGTGTCATTGAACAAGACTTATATTTTTATATATTTCAGACTGTGCTTTTCATATTACCAAGCCAGCCTCAAACTGTTGTGATTAAAAAAAAAAAAGCAACAGAGGTGATAAAAAGAAGCCAGAATGATTCTGTTTTCTGCTATGGCACATGTTTAGCAAAAGACGAACTGGTTTTCTCCCACAGAAATAACCATGATAGTGCCATTAGTCAATGTGCTAGCCTTTTAGTTGATCTGTGTTTATTGTTTCCATACCTGGTCAAATGATTTATTGTATAATCCCCAGTTTTCATTATCTTACCTCATACATTTATCAATAAGAGACTGACCATAATTCTTTATGGTTGTACTAACAGCGAAAGAAGGCTATTAGGATAGTTTTCCCTGGAGATCATTTAAAGTTCATAATACCTGGATAACTTCAGTGATTTGTGGATTACTAGTTATAGAGGAAACCCTAGATATAAGTTCCCAATTGGAAATTTCAGTTTTGGGTGAGATTACCTTGTTGTTACATTATAACATAAACTAACTCATTGAGTCATTGAAACAGAAATTAAAAACATGTTTGACACAAAGCAAGGAAAGTTCATTTTAAAGTTGCATCTGTTTTATCTGCTTTGTCAAAGATGGAAATATGAGGATGGTTTTATATCTAGATTCTCTGTTCTGATTCATTGGTCTATGTCTCCGTCCTTGTGCCAGTACCATGCTGTTTTGGTTATTATAACCTTGTAATATAGCTTGAAGTATAAGAATTCTGGAAGAAAATGTTGGAAAAACTCTTATAGATATTGGCCTAGGCAAAGAATTTATGAAGAAGACCACAAAGGCAAGCATATAGACAACAAAAATAAATAAATGAATCCTGATCAAATTAAAAAGCTTCTGCACAGCCAAGGAAACAATCAATGGAGCAAACAGACAACCTACAAAATGGGAGAAAATAGTTGCATGCTATACATCTGATAAAGAGCTAATAACCAGAATCTACAAAGTGCTTAAGCAAAACAGCAAGAAAAAAAAATCAAACAACCCCATTAAAAAGTGGACAAAAGATATGAAAGAAGCTCTTGAAAAGAAGAAAGACTAATGTCCAATAAACATATGAAAAAATGTGCAACATCTCTAATCATCAGGGAAATGCAAATCAAAACCACAATGAGATATCACCTAACTCCAGTGAGAATGGCTTTTATCATAAAGTCCCAAAACATTAGATGCTGGTGTGGATGCAGAGAGAAAGGAACATGTCTACACTGTTGGTGGGACTGAAAACTAGTACAATCTCTACAGAAAGCAGTATAGAGATACCTGAAAGAACTAAAAATAGACCTACCATTTGATCTAGCAATTCCATTATTGGGCATTTACCCAAAGAAAAAAAATCATTTTATATAAAAGACACTTGCACTAGAATGTTTATTGCAGCACAATTCACAATTGCAAAGATGTGGAATCAACCCAAGTGCCCATCAATACATGAGTGAATTAATAAAATGTGGTATATGTATACCATGACATACTACCCAGGCATAAAAAAGAAATGGGAAACTAATACCTCTTGTAACAACCTGGATGGAAATGGAGACCATTCTTCTAAGTAAAGTATTGCAAGAATGGAAAAACAAACACCGCGTGTACTCATTATTAAAGTGGAACTAATTGAATTGATCAACACTTATATGCATGTATAGAAATAAAACTCAATAGAAATCAAGCTGGGCAGGGGGAGGAGGGATTGTGTAAATTCACACCTAATGGGTACAGTGCACACTGTCTGAGTGATGGGCACACTTATAACATTGACTCAAACTATACAAAAGCAATACATGTAACCAAAACATTTGTAGCCCCATAATATTCTGAAATAAAAACAAACAAACAAACAAAAAAAAGCAAAAACGTTGCATCTGTGTTATAGTTCAAGGTTTTACCTACTGCACATATCTTTATATGATTTACATTTTAAAAAGTCAGCAATTTCTTTCCTGGTATATTTTTTACAATATATGTTCATTAATTCTTTTAGCAAACAGTTACAAACAGCCTACATTGTGCTAAGTAGCAGGCATGTAGCAACAAACAAATCAGATAAAGTCCCCATCAGGAAGTGACTAGTATACTAGAAAGTAAGGGCTAGTGAGACATTTCTGTCTTGGGGGACAATTAAGAGTGTTATAGAATATTATGATTTTAATAAGTATCTATCTATCTATCCACCTATTTCTCCTGGACAAATAGGGATCTTTTCTCAGCTCACATTCCCAGTTGTATGTTATTTTTTCTAAATACATAGCAGAATTTAGCCTTTCCTGTGAGAATCACAACACAGTCACTAGTTCTTCAAAACTGCAGGACAAAGATGCAACATCACCAAGGAAAGTCATTCCTGGGTAAGGAGAAATTAACACTCAGGGACTTCACAGAACAGATGGATGCAGAAAAACAAACAAACAAATATTTGCCATCTACATGATAAAGACTTTTAGCTAAAGTAATTTTGAGTAATGTTAGGAATGCCTGAACTTGGAGCAATATAGAATTGGATTGCAGTGCTGGTTTTCGGTCACCCATGGCCACTCATTGAACTTATCCCATGACTTCCCATACCACCAGCTGTGGCACAATGGGTAATTACTTAATCTTTTAGAGTCTTGGTTTCCTTTCTCGAATTTCATGGAACCATTGTGAATATTGAATCAAATGACCCATGGAAAGTGGTTAACACTACCTAATGCTTAGTAAGACTCAAAAATGTTTATTGAATAAATGGTCAGAATTTGGTAGATCATACAAAAATGAGTAACAATATAGAAAATTTGAATACGAACAAAATCAATTCTTTCTTTTTCATGAATATACATAAGTAACCTCATATACATGCATGTGAATATCTATATCTACATATTAATATAAACACTGCATCCAATACGCAAAATACACTTTCTTTTAAAGCACACATGGGACATTTACAAATATTAACCATGTAGTGGGCAATATAAGTCATAACCCGTTTCAAAGGATTAAAATAATTGTGATGGGTACAATGCAGTTATGCTGAATGACTAGAAAATATGATCTGAAAGTACACATGTATTTGGAATTTAAGAAATACACTTCTAAATAACCTATGGGTCAAGTAAAAAATTTTAATAGGAATTAGAAAGTGCTTTAAAATGAATGATAACAGCAATATATATCACAATGTGTGGGACACAGCTAATGCAGTACTTAAAGGGAAATTTGAGGTTCAAATTCCTTTAGGACAAAAGAAGAAAAGCTGAAAATTAATAAGCTAAGTATCCATCTCAGGACTTTTAAAAAAACATTAAATTAAACCCGAAGGATATAGTAAGAAGTACAGTCTAAAGATATGAAAAGAAATGCAACAGAAAACAAACCATGCAACAAAAGAATCAACAACACCAAAAGATGGTCCTTTGAAAAGACTATAAAATTTATAAGCCTTTGGGTGATACTCATTGAGCTGCATGCACACACACACACACACACACACGCATACACACACAATAATCATGAATGAAAAAGGGGACCTCACTAAAGTAAATAAGCAAGCAAAAATATTGATTGCTATTGAAGTTGGGAAATTGGGAGACGGGAGTGATTTGTATGTTATATGTGGAGTATGTTTAGAAACTTCCATAATAAGGAGTTAAAAAAATGACAAGCATATAAAATCTGATGGGATTTACAAACAAACCATTATGGCTGAGACAGATACAAAATCAGTCTATAACACTTTACTAATGAAACCATCAATCCGTATGTCCGATCCCTAAAACATATATACACATTCACACATACAAATCCAGAGCTGCATGTCCTTTTTGTTGTGGTTGTTGTTGTTTGGAGATATCTATCCTTCACAATTTTATCAATTCGCAGAAATTGAGGCGGAAAGAAGTAAATCACAATTGCCTTTGGCAAGCAGTTTGAAGCTTGACATTTGGTGATAAAGAATAGGCAAAAAGTCAGAACTTATGTGGCCTTTAGGTATATTTTCCAAAATAAACCCAACTCATGCAAACAAAATTAAAAAGGAATTATTCAATGACCTAAAATATACAAGTGAAAACCAGTGCATGCATGTACGTACAGAATATATACAACCCGTGCAAGGCCTTTGTAAGACAAGTATTACTTTTCACTGGAGTCATGACAAGCCTGATTAATCACTTGACAAGATCCTTTTATTTCTTTTTGTTTTTCTAAGTAGTCAACGCCTTTATTTTTCTCTCCTCCAAACAGAACCTTATAAGACACAGAATAACATGGAGAAGAGCTTAGTCTATGGAGTCAGAAATCATGAGTTTGATACATTTCTTTGCCTCTTATTAGCTGGGGGAGCATTAAATACTTAATCTATAAAGCAAGTATAATAATAACTGCTTCATTGTTTTGTGAGGATTAAGTAATAAGCCCAGAATATATTTAGTGCCGTATCTGACACATCATGAGTCTTCGATGACAGGGAGCTCTTAGACGATATCTCCGTTTAAGATGTCTCTAGCAGACATGTCTTTTGATTTTCCTTACCTGGAACAAACTCTTTTTTCCTCCAGCTGCAATATTTTGATTTTCTTTGGGAAACTTTCCCCTTCTGTACTTTTGATTGTTGGCTACTCTTCTCCCATTTCAGGTATAAGCAGGAGTTCTAGGCCTGACCAATCAAAGTCCTTCATTACATTGGCTATCACAAGTTTTCTCAACCTCGGCACTATTGAATTTGGGGCTGGATGATTCTTTTTTTTTTATTTCAGGATATTATGGGTGATTCTTTTTGATTTTTATATATTTTTAATTTGTAATTATTATGAGTACAAAATAGTTGTATATCTTTATAGGGTACATGTGATGTTTTGATACAGGCATATGATGAGAATTAAGCAAATCAGAGTAATTGGGGTATCCATCACCTCAGGCATTTAACATTTCTTTGTGCTAGGAACATTCCAATTCTGCTCTTTTAGTTATTTTAAAGTATGCCCTAACTTATTGTTGGAGAAAGGGGAACCCTTGTATACTGTTGGTGGGCATGTAAATTAGTGAAACCGCTATGGAGAACAGTATGGAAGTTCCTCAAAAAACTAAAAATAGAACTACCATATAACCCAGCAATCCCACTGCTGGGTATATATCCAAAGGGTGAGAATTCAGTATATCAAAAAGATATCTGCACTCCCATATTTATTGCAGCACTATTCACAATAGCTAAGATACAGAATCAACGTAAGTGTCCGTCAATGATGAATGGATAAAGAACTTGTGGATAATTCTTTGTTGTTGGGGACTGACCTGTGTATTGTGAAATGTTGAGCAGAACTCCTATCCTCTAACCCACTAGATGCCAATAATACATCCAAGTTGTGAAAACCAAAATTGTCTCCAGGCATTACCAAATGTGCAAAACTGCCTCCAACTGAGATCCACTGGACAATAGTGATTGGCTCAGGGATAGAGGGTGTAACTCAAGTTGGTACAATCAGAGTCAATTATTGGAATTAGGGGGTAAAAGACACACTGTTTCCATCAGGTTTGCTCACCTAGGGGGTTGTACAATTGGAACTATAACGGATTTCTTGTCACTGTGTGGCAAGGCCTTTCCTGAACCTGCAAAAGAGTATAGTGAAGAGATGGAGAAAGATGACAAAAAACAAAATTAGTTTTGGTGATCTTGTTTAAAAGCCTATATCTAGCCAGATATCCCTGGACTTTTTAAATAACAAGAATCAATTCGCTTTAATACCTAAGTCAGTTTGACTGGGTATGAGGCACTTGCAAACTAGAGACTGGCTATTTTGCAACTGCGGGACTGGAGTGGGAGCTCAGATTCAGGATTCTGCGAGGCGAGTAAAGGTGAGCAGTGCTTAACATTTGCATGACAGGGACCCTTATTAAAACTTAAGAAAAATTTTGGAGCCTTTCTCCTACAACATTCAAAGAAAAACTGAATTTTATACCCATTTCAGGAGATTCAGCAATGGTTCCCCAAAACCCTGAAGATTATAAATTTCAGGTGTGAATTCGAGCATGTTCTAAAACAGGTTCTGATGCCAGTACGTGGCCTAACAGATTCAGACAAATTTAATTGCCTCTAATTTTTTTTTTATTAAAGACACTAAATGAGAGTACAAAGATATATTTCACAGTGCCCAGAGTCTCCACTCTCAGTGTCAAAGCCAAAAGATGATTAGGATGAAAAAGAGGGATCAATTGTTTCCCTTGTATTAACAACAACAACAAAAAGTCTCATGTCTCACAATGGTAATTATTGCCCACTGCACTGAAAAAACGGTAACAATCAGTAAGAGCTTCACTGAGTACTCCCTGGGCTGCTGGCAGAGACTGCACTGCATGACCCTGCGCAGCTGGGAAACCACCCAAGAGTAAACACAGCTGCCTGCGAGCTGCCCTATTTCAGCTCACCTTGAGCAATGACGAATCTGGGAGATTCACCTAAGAATTGGAGCATCAAATAGCAGGCCTCCTTTGCTTTCCACTTTGGGAAGAGCCTGAGGATTTACCAAGTAGCTTGAAGTAAACTTCTGCTTCACCTTTGAAACAGGTCCTTGTCCCCATGGCCTGCTGGCTCCAGCAGACACTCCTGGCCTTTGGTTCTTGTGAAAACAAGTGTCAGTAGTTTCAGGGACAGGTCTTGTGGCTGAAGTTTCAGGAACAGATCTTAGGGCTGGCCTGCTGAATGCCATACTGCCACTGCACATATTTCTGTTACGTGGCTCACGTGACTGCTTTGTGATGTAGGGTTAATCACTACCTCACTTGTAATCTCCTATGTTACATCTGCACCTCTGTTTTTCCATCTCTACAATGGGAGCTGATTAAATTAGAAAACCTTTTCAAGTCCTCAATACCATGGTGACCGTGGTAGAGTGGTAACTCAGCCATTGAGTTCTAACTCTGTGCCAGTAACTTGCTAAGTGTTTCTTATACATTATCTTATTTGGACCTTACCCCAACCAACCCTACATGGTAGGTAATGCTGTTATCCCATTTGAGAGGAAACTGAGGCATGAAGATGGTAGGCAACTTGCTTGTGGCTACATAACAATGTGAAGGGGAGCCAAACTTCCAGCCGGGCCTCAGAATCCTTTCTTACCTTCTTGTCAGTGTCACCTGGATGGGTCTGGATCCTGTCTTCCCTAGCAGCCACATGTTCCTGGCAACTGCCTTTAAGGTTTGATGTGAAAATCACTCCGCCTTTAGCTAGCATCTTTGGCTAAGCACTTCAAAGGGATGCTCTTTGTGTGATGTACCTGTATCCCTCATGTCAGGCACCTGGAGAAGCAAAGTTTTTCAGTCTGCTGAGGTTATCTCTATCGTTGGCTTTTAAAATACGTCTTGAATCCCAAGTACTATATGGTGGGAGACTGAGAATCTCCCTCACTATCTTTGTGGTTTCTTGTGAGAATCATGCTTCTGCTGGTTATCTCTTATTCTGAATCTCTGTTCCCATTCACCTTGATCTTTCTTGTGTCTCTTGTTGGGGCTATTCCCTTTTTTGTAATTGTCACTGAACAAATGTGGAACATAACCCTTTTCTTTAATTTCCCCTTATGCTGCTTACACACCTTACACAATGGATTTTATTGTTTAAGATTCAGGAAAAAGGTAGGGGAGGTTGTAGCATCTTGTTAATTTTTTGGCCTCTTTAATATTAAATGGCAATGATTTGGCAGGAAATGACAGTTTTCAAAGTATTTCCCAGCCTGCAAGACTGACATTGATAACCTGCCCTACTGGTACTTTGTTCTTTACTGATCTGCCAAAACATCAAATTAAGCAAACACAATAAAGACAAAATCTAGGTAAATTCACACCTGTCCAATAGAAAAGGAAAAAAGTTCTTCTAATTACCCAAATGATGTTTGCCCTTTTCAACCTTCTGGCCAAGAAAGAGCTTTGAGGGTATTATCTGCATGTGGAAATGGAACTAGATAAAATAGAAAAAGGTTATTGATTTTTTCTGGGACAACAATGAACTTCCAAGTATAACTACTTTCTAGAATTCCACTGGTAGAAATCCAAGACAACAGCCTCTATGTAGAATTTATTATTTGTTTCTTGAAATTTCAAACCTGGTAAAAATATGATAGCCCCTTTATCTGTTGCTTTGTCAAATATGGATCTCATCAGTGCAATCAATACTACTTTCATTTATTTATATAAACTATAAGAGGTAAGTTTGGCATCATACAGGTGGTTGTAGGGTAGGGGGTGGCTATTAGATGGTATTTTGGTCACGGATCCTGGAATATCATATTTCTGCCCCAAATTACAGTCTGCCATCTTCTCTGTGAGATTCCCAATAGAACTACAAATGGCAAAAATGAAATCCAAGTATCCCTGTAAGATTGTGCTGAAACTCTAGAAGTAGACGGAGTTTTCCATTTAACTATAGCTCCTGGTTTACAGTAAAGGCACAAGGATCCACACCTTTCTCCTAATCCCAAATCTTCATCTCCAGTCTCTGGCTTCCAGCCTCCTGCTATCAAAACACAAGAGATAAGAGAGAGGAGAAGGTAACTGTTCCATGTGCTGCTCTTTTGATACAATGACCCTGTGTCCTTGTGACTCATGCCCAACAAATATTCCATAATCTGACCAATCAAATAATCCTCCCTTCTTGGTTTAGAAAGCAAATGTATGAGAAAGGATTCCCTAGAAGAGTATTTCTTCCCAGACCTTCTCACCTCTGCTATTGCCTTCACTGGAATCCTTCGCAAATAAAGAATATGAAATGCATGTGTGACCTACAATCAATGCCTCTTAATTTATTTTTATCATCTTGTTTTTTAGTCACTTCTCCTACCAGTGAAAAAGGAATTAGGTTGACAAGAACACAGTGCAAAACATGTCAGGCAGTAAGATACAAATTTTGAAATAGCTTATATAATAGGTAAGTCCAGAGGAATAATTTTTCATGCTATAGTTTAATACTTAATGTACTCTGGGAAGCTGTGAAAAAGCCACTTTCTGGGAGGCAATGTTATTTTGAGGTTCCATTCTTAATATTGTATGTGATTAATAAGCACAGGGAAATTCAATTCGAACAAAGTGCTTTGCATATTAAAAACGAAGCCTATACATATACCAGGGAAATGAGATTTAAATGAGACAGTTACCACCAACTAAGATTGCAAATGAATTGTTCTTACCAATTTGAAGCTTTTTAAAAAGCTTTTATTGTGAGGTCCCTTGGCTTTAAAAGGTATATTAAGAATGTGAAAATATGTTCATGGAACATAGCCATGACCAAAGATGCTGTTGAATTTTACTTCTGCTTTATGCATATATTTGTGAAGATAAAATTTGATAACCAAATTGGCCCAAGGCAGAGTAGAGAAATAAGAGAAAATGGTTTGGGGGAGCTCCTTGCTTCTTCTTTGTGACATTGAGCTATCGCTTTTCTTTTTGCTGATCACAATCTGCTCTGGGGAAAATCTCTGAAATAGATAATTTTCAGACAAGTTTAAATTTTAGTCCCTATGTTTCCTACCCAAGGAGGATCTTTGTGTCTTTTGATATTTTGGTTTTGTAGATTATGAAACTACTTTAAACACCAAAAAGTAGATGGGAAAGATTTTCTGAGACAGGAGGATCTTTTTACTTCCCTCAATATTTAAACAAAAGTTAGGGACTGTTTGTTTCACCTAATTTTAGTCCCATTGGGATAGTTGAAGAATTTTCATATTGGAGGTTAAAATAACACATTACCTTAGAGTGGCAAGATATTATCTTCTTATTTTATATCATCTCTGAGATAATCAATAGGTAAAACCCTACCAAAACAGCTCTTTCAATGGCCTTATAAATACAGCATTTATTCCTGAACCCCTCTGGCAGATTATTTTATTAGAGCTCAGGGTGGATTGAATGGCCAAAGGGGTCTAACTATAATATCAGAATTCATCTCACCACAACTCATTTTCTTGATGCTAACAAGATGGATTTCCACAAAAAGACTTTCAGACCAAAGTGTTAGGAAAAATGGGTTTGGAAATCTCATCTTGATGATTTTTATCATCCTCAATAATCAAGAAGGCATCCAGAAACTGAAATTCATTTACCCTTTATATTGCCAAAGTCCAATTCACTTTTAAGTCCCTAAGTTCCATAGTGTTAGATGACAGATAATTGTTTATGTTTTACTCGGTGAAGCCTAGATAATTTATGTGTTGAGGGTGCAGTTGTTAAAACTGTCTTAACCAATGAAATCACTAAATTAGTAGGCAGGTTGTCATAAATGAGCAAGCAGCCATTAGGGGATTGCCATTACCTCACTTTGTAAACCATTAGGCATATTATATTCATATTTTCTATCATTCTGATTTCCTTGTGACTTTGTTTTTGTGTTGCTATAACAGAATACCCAAGACTGGATAATTGGCAAAGAAAAGAGGTTCATTTAGCTTACAGTTCTGCAGACTGTGAAGTTCAAGATTGGGCAATCGAGTTGGGTGGTATCTGTTGAGGTCATTGTGCTACATCATAACATGGCAGGGAAGCAGAAGCAGAAGCAGAAGCAGGCGTACAAAAAAGACTAAACAGGGAGCACAACCTCAGTTATAACAACGTGCTCTGGTGAGAACTAATCCAATCCTGCAAGAAAGACATTAATCCATTTTATCAATATAATCGCCTCTGAAAGCCCCACTTCCCAATAGCAACCTTACACTGACAATTAAATTTCCACCTGAGTTTTGTTGAGACAAACCACATCCAAACTGTAATAACTAAAGAGAGAAAAAAAAGTCCTATCTTTTTGATGGAACCAGCACTGAGCTTGAGGCTTGGGAAATATTTTACAAATGCTTCAAGGAGTCAGTTTTTAATATAGTGTTCACTATGACAACCCCAGAGGCAACATATTGGAGGCATTATATGGTCTGATAGCTGAGAGGTGACTAAGAGCATATGCTTTGTAGCAAGGCATACCTTAATTCAAATCCTATCTCCTCCAGGTACTAGCCATATGTATTGGTTAACGTAACAATGGCTCCTGTAATAAATAAAATCCTAAATCTTAGTGGATTGTTCTCTTATGAAAAGAACAAAACAAGTAACCCTGGTTGGTTAGTGGCTGCCCTCCAAGTGGAGCTTCAAGAACCCAAGCTCTGTCCAACCTTGATGTTACCATTCTCAAAGATGGCTTCCAAACTTTGTGGTAGAAGGAGGAAGAAGCATAGAAAATAGTATACCGAGTATTACATGAGTCAAGACTAGTAGTGGCAGTCCTCAGTCCTCCTAGAATGCTTTGGCTAGAACTCAGTAATGTGGCTACAATCAACTGAAAAGGAAAACTGGGAAATATACTCTGAGTTTGTTTCTGGAAAAAAGACAAAATAGATTGGGTAATGAGGTAGCCAGGCTCTGCCCATTTGTGTGACCTACGAAATACTTAACCTCACTTTGCATGAGTTCCCTCATTTGTAAGTAGAGTTAAAAATGCCTGTGCCCACTGGATGTTTGTGAGGAGTTTATCACAGTGTCCTGCAAATAGCAGCAGTGGCTATTGTAACTAACAATACCATTTCACTGAACATTTCCTCAGGTTGATGAAGGTTTTATTAATCCCCATTCTTTTTGGCTATTCAACATTAAGCATGTATGCACAATTCAAAATGTAGTATGAGAATGAATGACTCTTCCACACCTCCCCGAGCTGGAGTCAAGAAAAGCAAGAAATATGAAAGTGGTAGAGGGACAAAGGACATAGAATTTATGCATGTTCAACTCAAATGCAGCAGAGGGAGGAGAATTTCAAGATTGACTAAAGTACTATACTCTTTCGATGATTATAAGAATGGAGAAGGCTTGAATAATTTTGTTGAAATTTTCCATCACCTACTTACAATAGGCATTGTGAAAATGCCATTTAGAGAAAATCATAATGCTTTTGTCAGAATTTCTTCCTTTTCTTCTAACTTGCTTGTTAACCTTTGGATAACATATTTAAAAATTGGCCCTCCTAGTTGTTCATCTCAAAGAAACTAAAATGCAAGACATTTTTTTTCCAAAATGACAATTAGGTCATTGAGCCCTTCAGATTGTATCTACATACACAAAATTTTGTCATAATTTTAACTAGTCGGAAACAACCTCACAATATCATGTTTTTAATGTGAATCAAAGTTTTCAAAGGCTACCAATGAGGCTGATTTATAAATCATAAAAGGATATAACTATGGATTCTTCTCCAGTAGGGCAGAATTCTGCATCCTGAAAGTTACGGAATCAGTTATGTTTTCTTTAGGTGATGTTTTCTTTTATCTTATATTATAAAAGTGTGAATTCTTGGTTTGTTTTTATGGATAATTTCCACTGGCCCCTGGGACAGAATCTTCAGTGAGATTGACATATTCATGAGCTAGCAGTATTTTATCAACCTACAGTAACTATGCCACAGCCAAGAAAGACTTGCTTACCCCAACAGATCTGGAGTGGAAAACACTGGGAATAAGACCACTTTGGCACACTTGAGAGACAAAGTTGTTCATTATGATACAGAAGTGCTAAGACAAACTGGCATTACTAGGGGAGTTTGATAGTATGGCTCTGGGAAAGATGTAAGGATAGCTTTGTAAAATATATCTGCAACCAAAATACTCAGCTCAAATAACCCAGAAATGGGCAATGAGTTAGAGACTTGAACGTGTAGTATCATGTCAATGAGCCCACCCTTAAAAATCTTTGTAGGGCGTATTAGGCTCCTTAGGGTAGGGCTGCAACTTACCACCTCGTCCTTATTTCCTTATCTCCCTTTATTGAACTCTAAGCTCCTGGTAGATGAAAGTACTTGCAGCTCCACAGTTTTCTCTTATTTTTATTGTGTTTGATATTCCTTTAAGCGTAAACTCATTTCTTCCTTCCTCCCCTGGCCAACTCCTACTCAGCCCTCGGGTCTTGGCTTAACCTGATATTTTTTATAGGTGGCCCTTTCTGACCCTCTAAGAGTAAACGACATGTTCTTTTTATGTGATCCTACTTTATCCAGTGATTATCTTTATTAGAATAGTTATGAGTCATCTGTATCCCTTATTAGCTTTTATGGTCCTTGAGTTTAGAAAATAGAATGACCCGTCATTGTGTTCTTCTAGTATCTTGCAAAGTGCTTTGTGCATACTCGGTCTTCAATAATTTTGATGAGTGAATGAATGACAAAAGAATGTGATTTTCTCTACCGTTAGTCTTAGAAGGGTATATCAGTTTTTATATCTTGCTGAGGCCATGCTATGAATCAGATCTATTGCTAAAGTCTAGTTTATTTCGAATCAAACTTGAACTCTTTTGAGATCTCCCTAAAGGTAACATAAATAATCTAAAACACCAAGAACTATCTAATGGTTTGTTGGTTATCTGATCTGAGGAAAAGGGTACTTCTTTCCCTTACCCCATGCTTAGAGGAGTACTTTTTTCTCTTTATATGATATATTTTATATTTCTGGAAAGCAATCTCTTCTTATTCAAGTCATGCAGAGCATAAATAAATTATGTTTAGAAAAACTAAGTTGTAATCTAGAGAAGACCACTGCTATATGAATGGAAAATGCTACACTGTAATCTTCAGGCACCTTTGGAAGCTTTGCATCTTAAATGCATCAGTTTTAAAAATTAAATTGTGCTCCATTTTGTATTTCTAACTCATGATTAAAACAGTGTTTGGACCAGTAGGTTTTCCACTAACACCACACTTTTATACAAGATGCTGCCCTGCCTTGCTGTCTAAATAATCCTTTACAGAGATGAAAGGTTAATTACCAGCTGCTCTAATGATTTGTTGTTATTGATTTAAATGCTCCATTTGTTTCAATCATGTTTGTACAATTTTATGCTTAAAAAGTTACCATTAACCCTCTAAATAAAGTGCAGTTTTCCTATCAAATGGTGCTTTCTAAAGGTCTAAGGCAAGGGGGGTGGGGGTGTGGAAAGAAAAGAAACACTTTGGAAACCTCAGTAGAAAGTTTTCTATGGTTTGGGAATGATCATAACTCCATGTGGGGAAAAATATTAACAAGATTAAGCATGTAATACCATTACTTTGCTTATTTATTTATTTTGCTTATGATTACAATTTTATTACAGCAAAAGATACAAATCGGAACCAGGCAAAAGAAATGCAGAGGTGATGACTGGGAGGGGTCCAGATTCAAAGCTTCCAGTCATATCCCCTTGTGGAATCCTGGATGACGCTTCTGTCTTCCAGCTTTGATGTGTGACAACACTCAGAGTATTGCCAACCAGGGAAGTTCAACCAAGCTTTGGTATGTAAAATTTTTATTGGGATTTCATTGCATAGGCATGAATGCATTGCCATATGGCCCTTCTGTTGGGGAGATCAGGCTGATATCATGTGGCTCAAGCTCCATCCCTATAATCACAGGGTAAAACGAGACCATGCACAGTCAGATTTCAACTTTACAACTGAGAAAAATGGGGAAATGGAAGTTAAGAAATTGTCCAGTTATATACAATATATTCAAGCTAAAGGCAGGAATATAATTTAGATCAAACACCTACTTGGTCCAATAACTTCTGCCCAGTAGAGAGGATTTATTAACACAAATGCTGCATCCGTATCGGCCTCCACCCTCACCCCCACTCTGAGGGTAGAGAGCACAGTCTCCCCAGAGTGCGGTGTGAACTGAGAAGACTGTCTGTATGGTATCTGCAGTCCTGTTCTCCATTTTGAAAACATCGTTTCTGATTTGCATTCTTCCTTAAGAATGTTTTCCCAGTTTTATTACCTCAGGGAGACTGTGAAAAAGATACCTCCTGCCAGGCAATGCCAAAGCTATTTGCATTTTCAAAAGCAAATGGAGACGCTCTAGCTAATCTCTGAGAGGCATTGTGCACAGCTAGGTGATGCCCAATGAATGAATCAATTTGGTTAAAACAAAACCACCCAGGATATCATCTTAAGCACGCGCTGAGCAGCCTCTACCCGGTCTTTGCTTTTGCAGCCAGCAGTGCTGATGCCATGGAGAATGTCAAGCTTTCTTCTGACACACACAAACATACTCCACACCCACATGTACCGATCCATTTTTTTTTAAGAAGTAAAACTTAGATAGTTTTTAAAAAGCAGCCGACGTCCTAGTTCATAATAACCAAACAGCACTGTATCTGTAATTCAATCATTTGTTCAAAAATAATTTTCTGGGTTCTGCTAGCGCCAGACACTCTGCTCAGCCTGAGGACACAGGAGTACATAAGCCGTGGCCCCTACCCCTAGAGAGAGCACAATTTAGTGAAAGGGAGAGGTAAGCACACAGATTATTAAGATGCAAGCAATGAGTTTTAGGATGGGTGAAGGGCAGGGTGCTTTGGAAGAATATTTTCTGTGATAAGACTTGCAGGATGTTTGGGAGGTTGAGATAGAGAGGAAAGGGTAATGGGGGTAAAAGCAGTTAATGAAGAGAATATGTTTCTTAAACAAATGGTTATGTGCCAGTCTTTGTGCTACACACTGGGGATACAATGGTGAATAATTCACACAGTCTCTGGATTTTCAGTCCAGTGGGGAAGCCCAAGAGTAATCAAAATACCAGATATACTTACCGATGGTGATGAGTGCTAGGAAGGAAATGGATAAGGGAAAATGGCTTCATTAGAAGACAGGGATAGCTTGTCTTATTTCTGCTTTTTAGTCAAAGGAGAACTAGACCAAGGAGGCAAAGGGGAAGGAAGGAGAGACACTCAAGAGGGTGGAGGCAAGAGCTCCAGAAACATGGTGCAAGGTGAAGTGGAAATGAAGGTAAAACTCAATTGTGCAGGGCCCAGTGAGTCAGAGGTTAAAGACTTTGGCTCAAGTGCAGTAAGTTTCCACTGAGGGTTATAGAGGAGTGACATGATTGCTTTTGATTTTAAAAAGATCAAACTATTGTGGAGAGCCTATCGGTGGTCAGGACTGGTGAAGGCGAGAGTATGGATTTAGGGTATTAAAAATAATTCAGCCTGATTGGAAGTCAAGCACAATGCAGGTGGAGAGTGATGAGACTGTGAAGCTTGAGAGGTAAACGGGGAAAGATCATAGAATGTATTGCAAGGATATGGGAAGATGTGTAACCTATGATCAACAACAATACACGGGACATCCATTCATTCAGTGTTCCCATGTATTTTTTGTTTACAACACCAGCCATTTGACTACATTTAATGTCCTCATTCCACCACACCAATTCATTCAAGCAACCAATTAAAAGAATGCTAGAGCCTAAAAAGAATATCTTTGATGATAAATCTCATGGAATAGATAATGCCAGGTAATTTGGGTAGATCCTATTAAAAAAAAAAAAGAAAGGATTTGTAAAGAGCCTTTTCATTCGTTTCTTTTAATGCTAAGCTTTGCCATGGAAATTATGATTTATTTCATAAGATGAAAGTTTCCAGAAACTAATATCACATTTGCACTTGTATTAATTATTCTGATTCCATGTTGTCTTGAAAATACTCCACCAAAATGTGCAAGACTTTTCTCCCCTTTATTTTAGCTTGTCCGTCAGAAGTCCAGAGGCAGTGCCAAATGAACAGCATTTTTCAACTAAAATGAATTATTTGGGTAGTATATTCTCTATGATTTGCAGAGAGTTGAGCTCAATGCAAGAAGTTCCCAAAAATGGTAAGTTCTGCTCTTCTGAACACTTCTAAGCAGAACCTGGAAAATTACTTGAGGGCATGAGGGTGAAGTAGATGCACGAGAAAACAATGACCTTAGGAAACCCTTCCTCTCCATGATGTAGCGTCAGGCCACTCTATGCAAAGATCTATCTCTATTGTAATTCTTGGCCTTCATAAATCTCAAGGAACTTAGAATCCTTGTTTTATACTTATATTTATCTCCACTTGCAGAATCTTACATGGCTATTTGGTTTATCATATTTATCCCATTTATCCAAAGTGGCTTTAATTTACTGAGAATTAGATGAGGTTACTTTCGAGTTATTATAGTGTGTGGTGCTCCAAGGCAGATATTAAAGGGCCTTAAACTTCTCTTCGACCAAAATCATGCTTCTGGATGGGTCCTCAATCTCTTTGTTTTACAGAGGAGGAAACTGACTGTCTTGAGTTTCGAATACAGCTGTTAGTTGATATAAATATTCTCAGCTTTCTATATTTTTCCATAGCCATACCCCAGTGTAGTATGTAGAAAGTGAATAGATTTTAGAGACAGACAGAGGTGAGTTTAATTCTCAGCTCTCATACTCACTGTTTACCCTGAGGTAAGTTCTTTAACCTCTCTGAGTCTCCACTTCCTTATCTCTGAAACGCAGGTGTAGTATTTCACTTGTTATAAGTATTAGAAACAGCTATGAGCAATGCTTGGCACATGGAAGACACTGCAAATGGGAGCCACCATTATTATTAATAATGATCTCTCACTCCCAAGATACCAACCTCTGTCACACTTCTCTTTCTTCTCCTCTCCCTTTTCTTCTCTCTGTCTCACATTATCTGGAGTCAGCTTTTTCCACTTTGTCTCTGCTTTTTACCTCATTCCAACTTGGGCCAGGACAAGAGCTGCAGGGTTAGCTCTGGAAGTGGTAACAGGAGGGAGGAAGGCTTCTTTCTGTTGATTTACTCCTGAAGCTGGGAAGGCAGTGGCCGGATTCCCACTCATTCTGCTCCTTTCCCCAGAACCTGAGCCCCAGCATTTATGCCCAGGAAGCCTGAGAACCAATGTATTCCAGTGGACTGAGATGAGTCCTCTTCCATTCTTTGTGTATAAAGACCTTATATTGAACAGTGATTCTTCCAGGCACTAAGAAAAAAATAAAATAAATAAAATTAATATAAAGACAGTGCCCACAGGAAAGGCAACATATAAACCTCCTGGCAGCTTCCTCAATGCCCATCCCAGCCCCTCCCCACATACAAATACACTCTCTTTGGACCAGAAATGAAACTGTGGTCATTCAACATAGGAGGAAGCTATGTAGTTAGGAGCAGCCTAAACCAGAACCAAGTTTTCTAAACTCTTAGTCTATGGCTCTTTCTACTAAAGCTTCACTTTTTAAATGATATTCTCACACAAATTTTGAAACAGCTCTTTTTTTTTCCCCTAACTTAAACACAGTCAACACCCAATTTCCTGCACTGATGGAGAGAGTAATTTATAGTTGATATTGGAATACATTGCATAATGGGTATTAGTTTTCTGAAGATATACTTTTCTAATTATATTCGGCTGAAGGCAGCATAGTGGAAAGGAATGGATAGCAGCTTAGGTGTCAGAGTGTCTGAGTTATTATTTTGTACAAACTGTCTATAGCATCTATCATTTGACCTTGAGATGACAATTCATCTTGCCAGGATTCTTAGCATTTTTTTCTTTGGGGAATATTCATGAACATTTAGAGAAATATGCCATATTAGAAATATGCATTTTAATATAAGGTTGTATTGTACAAATTAATCTGAGTGCCCCTGGCAGGTACCACAGAGCCTGGCACATAGTAGATGTTCAGTTAATGCTTGTTACGTGGAAGGTCTGCTTTTGCCTCTGTCATGGACTAGTTGTACAATTTAAGGCATTAAACCTCACTTTTGGATTCCAGTTTCTTCCTCTGCTAAATGAGGATTAAAAACCTTCCCTAATAAATGATAAAAAATAATAATAGTAGCCAAAGCTCATAGAATACATAATTTATATTAATCACAAGTCTACATATTTTCTTGCTTCATCTCATTTGTTCCATACAACAGGTTTATGCAGCAGGCATTATAGTGGCTCCATTTTGCAGATGAGAAAATGGAGGTCAAACGGGCTTAAATAAGTTGGCCCACCTGGAGAATGATTGCATGAGAAGTTAAGATAATATCTTTAGCCTTTCAAATCTGAGATCTGCTAAGGTGGTTTTTCAGGCTCTGAGAACATCCCTATTGATGACAGATGGACAATGATCAGAAGCTGGCTCAGGATCACCTCAAAGCCCTTCAGAAAGAAAACATCAACAGGACAGAACTAGACCACAAGTAAATAACAATGAGTTGGCTGAGACATTTAAAAACTGGGGTCTCCTAAGATGAGTAAGGCCCATGCAAGGAAAGAAAGAGGGATAGCAAGATAGGGAAAATCATAGGTAAGGGGAAAGAAAGCATGGCAGGGGAAAGCATGGGGCCACAGTGTCAGTAGTGCAGGCTGTGTGTGCATCTCCGTTCTTATTCATGTTATCTGTGACCTTGAACAAGTTTCTGAACCTCTCTGTGTCTCAGTTTCCTTATATAAAATGTGGATAATAGTAGCACTAACCTTCCTCCGCGGTTGTGGGTGGGGAATGAGATGATGCAGGTAAAACATTCAGCCCAAGCCCGGGCACTTAGTAAGTGCTCAGTAAATATTAGCTGACTATTAAATGGTGGGAAGATCAAGACCATGCTGCTGTACATGAAGCAGTGACTACGCATTGACACATAAAACGAAGGCACACTTCCCTCTGCCCCTTTGTGTCTGTCCTATTTTGCCTGACAATGACTCTTAGAGTGACATTTTAAGTCAGTCTCCTCTGGTTTCTGGATAATGATGCAGCCTAATGCAAAAGGTATCTCTCAGGATCACATCACTGTCATATGGCAGTTGGTGACAATAGATTAGATTAGATGACAGCAATATTTTCTCTTACCTCCAGCAGATACTAAGAGAATCAGTGTTGCTGATTCAGTTTAGCTGCCCTGAGCAGTAGTTCAGCCTGCTACTCTCCATCCTCCTCTCTCTCCTTTAGTTTTTCTTTTTTTCTCCCACCCTTTCTCCTTCCCCTTTCTCTTTTGAATTTCTCCCTAAGGGATTTGACTAACTGGATTTTGAATCCAAACATGTATTATAGAAACACAGACAGAAACAGATAAAAATTCTTTTTAGAGGTAAGACTGTGAGAGAGTAAAGAAGATATGCAATATCATCAGAAGAGTAAAGAAAGGAGAGTAAATACATCTCCAAGTATCAAATCTCCAAGAGTGAGCGCTTCAGTTACTTGTTCTTTGCATTCATTCATTCTTTCATAAGGGTTTGAGTAAAAAGCAGAGAGATCTGAAGAGTCCAGTCCCTCAACTTGCCCTCGTATGTGCCCATGAGCTAACGTCTCTGTTCCACTCATGTCGATGCAATTCAACTTGTTTTTATCTGCTGTGTCTTACACAGAGGGTTTCAAATGTTTTACAATGAGAAAGATAAGAAATAAGATGCAGGTATTTGACAAATTGGGAGCAGTTACTGCTAGGGAAAGAGAACAAAATGGCAAAGCAATTTATAGAGAGGGAAAGAGAACAAGACTCCAAATTATGGGCAAGTTTGGAATGCGTTCCTGGCATGAGCTTTGTTCGTATAATATGTAGAGGAGATAAAGAGGGAAAAGTCCACAAAAGTAAGGGAAAATGCTTACAGCAGCCATGTGATTTGGGTAGGCTTAAAGGTGATCAGAATGTAACATTACAAACTAAAGAAGAGTAGAAGTTGCTATGAGAAAAGTTATAGCTTAGTAGGAATAAAAATATGTTCCTAAAAGTGACTCCATTAAAGAATAGAGTTAGTGAGAATAGCCAGTGCGGCTTTGTGTGAGTGAGAAGTGCAGTCCCTGGTTGGTCCTTCTGGATAGAAATTTATCTGGGACAGAGGGTCAAACCAAAGTCAGGCCATCTGTAACAAGAAGATGCACAACCAGGAATTTCTGTCATTTACCAAGCCAAGACCCAAGAAAGGAGGAGCTGTAAGTAAAGCATAAAAGATAAAAATCCCTAAGGTGAAATAATCAATTCTGGAGCTTGAGGAGGTACAAAACCCACAAATCCCACTCACTAGGCAGAGAGGCAGCCCTTTGTGAAGGCCTTAAACTATCTCCTACTCTGTTGGTCAACCCACTATTTGCAAGGCTTAAGGAAAGCAGAGTAGAAGGAAAATACTCCTGGATCCGCCGCTGCCTTGCTTTGTTTGCCTGGAAGGAGCAGTCCTATATTGCAACAGGAGTGCCTTGGGCACAACTTTGCTGGGGCCAGGCACTGTGCTGGGGTCTTTCATTCGTTATCTCTAATCCCTGCCTCTACCTTTCATGCACTTTATAAATGAGGACTGAGACTCAGATTCATATTGTGAGTGATTGGGGAAGCTGGGAACAAGTAGGACATTACTGGAGGACTTGGTTAACAATTCTAACTAATAATGCACCAGAAATTCCTTTTATGCACCTGGGGGTTTGGTTCTATGGTATATCTTCGCCTTACAGAATATGCCGTGGAAAGTGCAGTAGGGAAGCCAGAAGTCTTCAGACTAGTTCTTTCTGTCACATATGATTTATGTGCTTTTAGAGACGGTAACCTTTCTGTGCTTCTTTTTCCTTATCTGTAAAATGAGCTTTGCTTATAGAGAACGGTAGGGGGGTTAAATGTTGCAGTGTCTATGGAAGCCCTTCGGCTGTGATTGCCAGTTTTGTGTGTAGTTATTTTGAATGATGGTGCCTGATTTGACCACACATACATTTTTGTTCTTCTTTTATTTTAATGAACCTTGAGCTAATATCATATGTCTTAATCAAGATGAAGAGATAGGAAATTCTCAAGTCAATGATAGCAAGAAATAGAAACTGACTCAAGCTAACTTCCTAAAGGGAGGTATATCCTATGGATCTTGGGTCTTCTATAAAATTAAACAAGTACAGCCCCATACTTCATGAGGACAGCTGCCCAAAACTCAAGCATTTCCTTTCTGTGTCTTTCTTTCCCTCAACATTGATATTTTCTAGACATCTGTTTAATTCTTTTCTTTTAACGACCAATTCTGTGTCCATTCGTCTACCTGTACACGGCTGTCCCTTATGGCAACTAAAACCCTGAAGTCACCATGATCCTCCATTTGGGCTGCCTTGCATCAGTTTCTGTGTTTCAGTTCTGAATCCCCAAGAAAGAGCGTGAGAAGGGCTCGGGTTGGTTCAGGTGCGCACCTCTGTGTTCAATCAGTTAGAGGTTCTAGGTCAGAGATCGATAAGTTCATCTTTTCTAGGACATGATGGGATATTTTTTATAAGACAGAAGTAGGAGTGAAAAAAGAATGTTATCATCTCGAGGTGGACACAGTACATTTTTGAGAGAAATTCAAAATATTTTACATGTAGTACCTTTCTATATTCAAATGATCCTTTGATATTCAAGAAATGAAGAGAAAAGATAGGTAATTGACTTTTCCCAGTATTATTCAGGTATAACTGGATTTTATTATTATTGATAGGAGATCTAATGTCATTAGAGGCCATGATAAGACATTTAGGATAACAGACATTATCCTTTTACTGTACAGCATGTGCATCCTCCATGCCTTACAAATATATACAGACAGGTAATTTCCATAGCTATAACCTTTTCTGATGCAGAAAATGTTATTGGAACCCCATAGACAGTGAGCTCAAAAGACAGAAATGTGTTTTTATTATTTCTTCTGACACCTGTAGAGAAACCAGTGCCCCAGCTTTGATTTAATCAGCCAAGAGCATTAAACCCCTAACATTTAAAATAGATAAGTGAATGATTCTTTAAGGATCATAAAATTCCTTTGTCTCCATTGGCAAATCCATTATTTAAAATAGGACAGTCACTACAGTGTTTAAAAGTTGAGTTCTGCTCCAGGACATGGGCTTCTTGCCAGGACTGAGCAAAGTGCAATAACTTAGAAAAAGCTAATAACTGTGAAATGTTATTACATTATTTGGACACTGCTCTGAGAGAGACTAATAGCAGTAACTTTAATGTGTGAACTGCCAGACTACAGAAGCAAACAGCACTGGATTTCTGTCCATGAGTAACTTCGTGGAATAGCAGACCTCATTCAGTTGCCCTGTGTATGAGCCTCATCACAATCTATAGGCTCTTGGATCACCTCAAAAAAATTGCTACAGGCTCCTTCCCATATCACTGCTTTCCTTGGCTGAAGCACTGCTTCATTTTGTACTTGAAAAGCTTGAGACTGATGAAATTGATTCTTTGAAATAGAGAAGAAAAGTATGAGACTCTATTCTGAAAAAGAAAGGTAAGGATGAAAAATAGTCTTGGGATGTCTATTAGCCACCTTATGGGGCAAAAACTCAACCCTATTCTCTCTGCCAATTGCTGAAAGTGGCTCCTTGACCAAGTATTTCTGGGCCAGGAGAGAAACCTGAGTAACCAGGGCCCGTTACATTCCTTCTTGAGAGAGTTTGGATTTAGTTTTCAAAAATACTAGCTATTTTCTTTTAATATTTGAACTCAGCGGGCATTTACACTTGGGTGCTATGGGGTGGTACTTTTTAATTGTGGTCGCAGAGAAGCAGATAATGTGAGGAAGAGAGAGAAGAATGAGGCAGAAGTATAGAACACAATGGAAACAAGTGAGTTTATAGGTTCCCAGACAGAAAGTGAGAGTGGTCGCCCTGCTGGCAGATGGCTTTTCCTGCTCTGATTCATTGGAAGACATTTCCTGCCTTTGGATTCTGGGAAATAATCCTGAAATCAGAAACAACAACAACAGATCCAAGATTATTCCTATGGGAGTTAGTATGAATGGGTTTCTGTTACTTGCAACCAAAGGAACTTTGAGATAATTGACAGTAAGTTTAAAGTGGATTGATTGAAGAGACCTTTTACAAAGTTTCAAGATTTGGGTATTTATATTTATTTGTTTGGGTTTTTTTGTTGGTGGTGGTTTGCTTTTGAAGGACAAGGCTTAAAAATTCCTTTTTTAGAAGACAGAAAGCTGAATAAAATAATTCTGTGAGTTTCCTTTCACTAATATGATGGTAGTCAAGATATTAATTTGGGGGAACAAAATTAATAAGGTGACTTGAAAAAAATTTTTTGAAATGATTATTTGAATAAAGCAGACCTCTTCCTTGGTAACCACTGAAAGTCAGAATGTGAGAAACTATCTCAAAACAGAGCCCAAGCTCTTAACCACGACAGCCATGGCGCCTGGAAGGTATTCATTTCACATAATGTGGCTACTTGAGCTGGATTATGGCTATAAACTGGTCAATTTTTTAAATAACTATGGAGAGACCAACTGGAAAATCCACTATGTATAAGAAAAAACACAGAATCAAAAAAATATGTGTCGGAGCAGTTACATCAAAGATGGAGCCATTGAGCTGAAGACAGAAATAAAGGCAATATTGATGGCTGATATTTTTTTTTTCATGCAAAATCAGACAAGTCTTAGGTGGGGTGATAAAAGGCCAACAGCATCTCAGCACCAAAATGGAGGAGAGATGCTACTGGGGAATGCCATTGTTTTAGGGGAAGCAGCTAAATAAAAAGAATTTAAAAGATGAAAAAACATTTCTTCAACGTAGAATTAGGTTAGGTTATCTTTGAGAAATATCAATGTTTGTCTTCATGAGAGGTGACTAGTAAAGGGAACCTGCCTGGCTGAGGCTGAGTGTTGGGAAGTCTCGTGTGCCATGGTGGGATCTATTAAATATATCACCCTCGTTAATGGTCCTTGGAAATCTCCTACCATGTTGAAGGAGCAGATAAAAATACTCATGAAGTGAATAGCCAACTTATTAGGTAGTTGGGGCATTATTTAGGACCAGAAGTGCCCCACGCATTAAGTAACGTGGGAAAGGAAAGTTGGTTCATTTCTGCTCTCCTGTTAAAAATATTTCTGACGGACTGTGAGAAGTCATTGGTATGGCAGCTCCATTTCTCAAGTGAATTTGTCTATCTTAGATTATAAAAGGATAAGTTTTATGTCAAAAAAAAAGAGAAAAAGAGAGAGTTTGATTTCCCTGATGGTCAGCATATTCACACCTGACTTTGCCTATACCCTTTTTCTCCCGAGAACCCTTGGCTGAAGGCACAACAATTTCTGCAGCATTTGAGATATGTTCTGTGCAAGATGAGACTTCATCCCAGGTAGGACCTGTAGCAAACCCTTGAGGGCTCTTCTACAAAATCTAAACATGTGAATGTCTTATTTAGTTTCTTAAAAACTCACAGAAGGGATGACAACATCCAATGCACAGCATATTTTATTTCTAAATAGCATGTGCATGTAACAAAAAAATCTAGAAAATAAATCTCAAGAGAGACTTCATATGCTAACAAATTTTAAGGATCTGGTAGATAATTGTAACAATTATGGTTGTTTTTATTTGTGCTTTTTTTTTGTAAAAGAAGTTTCTCTCTCTTTACATTCTTCAGAAGTATTAATAAGTTAACAGTAAGAGCTTCTGGAATTGTATCTAAAAATCATTAGAACTTTTTTTATCAATATATACATTGAATAGATTCTATTGCTGAAGAATTAGTGTTATTGTATTGGGGGGCGCATAATTCAAGAAGAAATGGATTTAGTGTGTAAGCATATTACCAGCAGTGCCCCTCTGAATCTGTGGGAGCTTAAAAGCAAATCTGATTTGATGGATTAGATAAGTGATGGACCCAGCAGAAATTTTTGCCTCTTGTATTTATGCTTATAAAATGTAGGCTCTTAGACAACACTACTATTCAGTATACATTATTACATGTTAAGATTCATCTGGAAACAAAGACAACTGGAAGTCCTCAAAGCATTCTTTCATTACACAAAGTCTCTCTCCCATATCTAGTTTATCTTATTTGTATCAATCTATCAATAATAATCTATTGTATTTAAATGCAATACTCAAGTCTGAAACCACTAGTTTCCTTTCTGTAATATCGCCACTGACTTTTTCCTCACTTAACAGTAAGAGAACTGAGACCCGCAGTTGTAAAATGATTTGTTAAGTGGTGATGAATTACTTAGGGCTCTTAGTCAGCTGGGTCTCCCCCCTGAGAAATCTAAAATAAGCTTGATTCAAACCCTAATTTCTAGTCTGTGAGGATGTAGAGCCCTTCCTATAATTTCAATAATTCCTCAAACCCTTACTTCATATTCCCTGCCCCCTGGGGCTCCTCCGTCTTGCAGATGTTCTGCTCCCTTTGTCCTGTATCTACATGGAAGAAACTCAGCCTCTTGGGTTTCTCCCAGATTCCTTTACAATGAGTATTTTGTAAATATAGGAATTAAGCCTTTAGTACATTTTCCAAAGTCCATGAAAAGTTTTTGAGAAACGTGTCCATTCAAAGTCCAGAGTAATACTTTTTATGTATGTATGCATTTATTTTTTTTTAATTGACAAATAAAATTGTATATGTTTATGGTGCACCACATGATGTTTTGATATATGTATACATTGTGAAATGACTCAGTCAAGCCAATTAACATATCCATTACCCACATACTTATTTTTTTTGTGATGAGAATATTTAAAACCTATTCTCTTAGCAATTTTCAAATATACAATATATTATTATTAACTTTAATGACCAGGTTGTATAGTAGATAACCTGAACTTACTCCTCCTGTAACTGGAATCTTTTTTTAAAAAAATTATTTATGTTTTAGGTTAAAATTTTTTTTATTGACACACAATAATTGTACATATTTATGTGGTACATAGTGATATTGTGATATATCTAATGCATAGTGATCAGATCAGGATAATGAGCATATCCATTATCTCAAACATTGATTATTTGTTTGCATTGGGAACACAAACCCTCCTTCTAAATATTTGAAACTATATATTATTGTTAACTGTAGTCATCCTAAAGTGCTATACAACAGTAGAACTTTATGTAGCTGTAATTTTGTATCCTTTAACTGTTTCTCCCTGTCCCTCCTTCCCCCTTCCTTCCCCAGCCTCTAGTATCCTCTGCTCTACTTTATACTTTCATGAGATCAACTCTTTTTTTTAGTTTCCATATATGAGTGAGAACATGTGGTGTTTAACTTCCTGTCCCTGGCTTATTTCATGTAACATAATGTCCTCTAGTTCCGTCCTTCTTGTTGCAAGTGATAGAATTTCATCTATGGCTGAATAGTATTCCACTGTGTATATACACCACATTTTCTTTATGCATTCATCTCTCATCTGTAACTGAAATTATATATCCTTTGACCAACATCTCCCCAGTCATTCATTCCCCTCCATCCAGCTCCTGGTAACCACTGTTCTACTCTGTGTTTCTGTGAGTTCAAATTTTTTAGATCCACATATAAGTAAGATCACGTGGTATTTGCCTTTCTGTGGTTGGCTTATTTCACTTAGCATAATGCCCTCCAGATGCATCCATGATGTTGCAAATGACAGGATTTACTTCTTTCTTAAAGCTGAATAGTATTTTGTGTGTATGTATACCACGTGTTCTTTATCCACTTATCCACTGATGAATACTTGGGTTGATTTCCTATCCTTACTATTTTGAATAGTGCTGGAATGAAACTGAGAGTGCAGATAGCTCTTCAACATACTGATTTCATTGATATCCAAAGAGCAATGTTTCTTAAAGCTCCTTGTTTTCTATCCTATTTTTGTATTCTGTATGTCACACAGTAGCTGCCCCCAAACTCTCTCCTCCCATGTAAGTCTTCCCCAAACTGCCTCCCCCCATCTCAATCAAGGCAGGGTTGAATTGCCTCTTTTTTATACTAGCTTTCTTTGTTTAATTTTCTTTTCATCTATTTCCTGGAATAAGGAGGACTCTGAGGCTAACTTTCCAAAGGAAAAATTTGTTCCTCTTTGGATGTAGAGATGGAGGAGATGAGAATATCCCAGAGTTGGGTGGGGGGCACTAGGAAATAGACACAAATAGAAAGATTAAGAAAACACATAGTGCTTTCTGTTGTTCTTTTAAGGCAATAATTATTCTACTTCATAGATGGTGGGACCTGGTTTTCAAAAGGGTGATAACTTACCCATGGTGCATAGTCAGAATAGTCTTTGGCCCACACTAAGAGACTTCTGGGGAGATGGCACTCGCTTACTCCAGAAAGACCATGACTCTGTCTCCTGCTCCTCATCAGTTCTGCAGAAGCATGCAGGCTCATGGAAAATATTTGAATATCCCCCTCAGCCCATAATAATATAACTGGAAATAATAGCTACTATATGCCAGGATCTTTATTGAAAGGAATTTATTATTTCTCCCAGTTAGAGAAAATAAAACTGAGGTGCAAAGATCTTCAATGAATTATCCAAGTTCTCCCATATAATAAGTGGAAGATTTTGATTTCATGATACGGGATTCAAAGGTCTATGTTCATCTTACTATGTCTCACAAACTGGTGATTCTAATTGAAAATGAAATTCTAATATTGGACTCTGCTTTCAGAATTATCTAGTTCATGGCCGGGTGTGGTGGCTCATGCTTGTAACCCTAGGACTTTGGGAGGAGGTGGTAGGATTGCTTAAAGCCAGGAGTTCAAGACCAGCCTAAGCAATATATCAAGACTCTGTCTCTACAAAACCTTTTAAAACTTAGCCAGGTGTGGTGGTACATGCCTGTAGTCACAGCTACTCGGAAGGCTGAGGTGGGAGGGTCACTTGAGCCCAGGAACTTAAGGTTGCTGTGAGCTAGTGAGCTATGCTGATGTGACTGCCTTCTAACCTGGGCAACAGAGTAACATTCTGTCTCCAAAAGAAAAAAAAAAAAAGAATTATCTAGTCCTTTTTCAATGGCAAATTTAGCACCCGGGAGAGGGTAAGTAGCTTGTCCATGGTCATATGAAAGTCAATAGCAGATCTGGAAGAATTTTCATCTGACCTCCTTACAAGTATTTTATACAGGGGTATGAGATATCTTTTGTTCTAGATAGAAATTATTATTCATCTGTGAGTCTTCTACCTCAACAGGACTTCAAAATCTTTGAGGGAAGTATCACCTCTTACACTCCACTCACTCTTCCCTTTCCATGCCCTTTGCCCACGAAGGTTAGCTGCAAACATCCAGATGTAATTGGAATAATATTAATTAGCATTTCCATAGTTTCCATAGTGCTTTACCATAGGAGTTCTCAGCCTTGACACTTTTTAACATTTGGTCTCCATCATTCTTTGGGGTGTGTGGACAGAGTGGGGCAGGGCTGTCTTGTGCCTTGTTTAGCAGCATCCATGACCTTTACCCACTAGATGCCAGTAGCACTTCCCTCACCAGTTGCAACAGCTGAAAACATCTTTGGAAATTGCTAAATGTTTCCTGGGTGGAGGAGGCTGGAGGAAATGCCTCCAATCGAGAACCACTACTTTCAGTTTGCAAAGGGCACTTAAAAAGTTTATTTGTTTGTAACCAGCTCACACTTCTTAGGCAGCCCCTGTCTTACAGGCAGCCCCTATAAGAGGAGGTAGACTGTCACCATTTTATATGTCACCATCTGAGTTTCTGGAAGACTAAGTGCAGGTGATGCGTCAATTGACCCATAGGGTTGTGGTTTTTCTCCTACTTATCTCCCACTACCACAAGTTAAACACATAGAGGTTTCTGGGTAATATTAATTAACTTTAATAAGAGCTAGTATCTAGTACAGTGTGTGGCACATAATTGATGCTCCACAAATGATGAAGGAAGTAAATAAGAGAAGTAAGGAGGATTCAAACCCAGGTCTGTCTGGTTATTCTCTGTCTTCCTTGCCATCCTGCTTTACAATCTCCCCAAGGACTATTAGCAAGGTCCTGGTGACCTAGGAGGTCACTTCTGATAGGAAAAGTTTCAAGAATGGAAGGGAGGAGGCAGGAGGAAAGACACAACTTGGAAGTCCTCCACTTGGCCTGGCATCCAAAGAGGTTGCACAGCCTGTTCACTGGAGGAGGTCCAGTGAATCATCATTTGAGTCTGGAATGGGAGGAATTCCATTCAAATTGTAGGTGGGCTTTACAGTAACCTCAAGCTGCATTCCCATGGGTAGATGGCTTGTGGTTTCTCTCATCAGGATTCCATCCTGAAGGCAGTGGGGATACATACAAAGGCTCTGCCTTCTGGGACCCCTTGATCCCAAACTGTTGCTGGCAAACCTATTTCTGCAACTTCTTTTCTGGTAGATTGTCACTACTGCTGAGGCCAGCTGCTCACACAATATGCTTGTAGCAGCATTCCTGGCAGGCTCTTTCTCAGAAAGCCCGTCTGGTTTATGGCCTTTCCAGCTGACTGCATGCTCTCGCACTCACCCAGGCTTCAGAATCAGGAGAAAACAAATGCCTGTAGGTATGCATCTCCAGGGTCAGGTCAAAATGAATGGGATAAAAAGCATAGTTATGACATTCATAGTTTCACATTAACACAACAAGGACGACAATGGCAGCAGCAACATCTTGGAACATTTTCCTAAAGCGGCAAACCATTGCTGAAGACCACTGAGTGAGCTGGCAGAAGTCAGGGACGTGGGAGGACACAGCTGGTTCCAGTTCTTGCTAACTCAGCCTTGCAGACCAGTGAAATTAGACTCTGGATCAAGTCAACTTAGCTCAAGCAGAAAAAGGGAATTTATTGACTCATGTAACTGAAAAGTCTTGGGCTTTTCTAATAGCTGGATATAGGTACTAAACAATGCCATCAGGAATCTCTGTTTTCTGCCTGAGAAAGGAAAGATCTCTCTTCCAAATTCCATATCAACTTCCTGAGAACTCCAAGTGATGTGTGGGTGACATGTCCACCAAGCGCAAATCCTTGAGTTTAGACAGCTGGATTGATTGCTTCACAAACTGCTATGGAGGTGAAGAATGTGGGGGCCTTGATTGATAGTTCCACCTGAGCACTTGGAATAGGGGCTGATAGGAGCCCTATTCAGTTGTTTACTCAAAGTGGAAATCCAGAGTTGAGTTGGGCCTCATAGCTTCATGGGAATCCTTATAGAGCATTTTCCTTCACTTCTGTCATCAAAGCAGGGTCTTTTCCCTGGTCATTCTCTCCTGTGGTTTTTACATCAGTTGTAGAGGCATATTTCTTATTGTTTTTTTCCTACTCCTAGGGCCCGCTCATTAGGAATAGTGGCTTCCTTTTTATTGGATCAAATATCTTTTCTTTGCTAGTGAAAGAAAATTTTAGTAAAGCAAAAAATTTAAATAACTTTGAGGCTAGGAGCTCACTTCTTTTGTTTCTTATCATGCTATACGACATGAAGAAGAAGCTTTGATACCCATTCTTGTTTCTCATCCTTCAGGTCAATAAACAGACTCATCAGACAATCCTATATTAAGTAAAAGCGATGAATTACATAACCCTGCAACTTGATGTTATGCCATATTTTTTGACATGGTACGTAATATGTATTTTGATTAATCATTTCTCATCTTGGGCTTTACTAAGTATCTACTGAATGCTAGGAAATTTACAAGTATTTGCAAACTTACCAAGAAGAATAAGTGTGAGACACATTTTACAGATAATGAAACCAGATTAGAAAGTTTTTGTTGTTCAATCGAGGCCATGGAGCTAATAAGGAGAGAAGCTGGGATTCATATCCAAATCTGTCTGGCTCTAAGCCCATCCCGACTCTCAGGACACCACATTGTTTATGCATGAGACACTGTGTTCTTTATCATCTGTGCAAAGATGTCTTTCAGTTGACTAGGTCTTATTAAAAGAGCTAAGTGAAGGAACTCTTAAATAAATAATGTTCTGGTTTTTTGGAGAGACCGGGGAAAACTGTTCATCCAGCCCTCTGGATTATTAATAGTTAATTTGTTTCTGCAACCTGAGTCTCTCACATTATGTTTTCCTTTCTCTCATTCTATGCAAATTAATGAGTGAATTAACATCATCAATGCATAAATACCACAGCTAAATCTTTAGAAGGCTGAAATAAAATTTGAGTCATTCTAAAGCTTCCCCTCCTCTCAGAAAAGAAAGAGAATCAATAATTAAATATCTTAGAGAAGAGTATGCAACAGAATAACCCTTGGGTGCTTGTTAAAAGAAAAAAAAATATGAAGCTTCTTTACGTTCTAATCCCGGAGGCCATAATTTGATAGACAGGGAATGGGACCAACCCAGGTGATTCAGATGCAAGTGATCTGCCAGCAGGCAACATTTTGGAAAACTCTGTATTAACTTGATTCTTGTTAGATATGGTCCCCCATGGCTAAATTGAAGATTGGTAATTATAGTCTATAATTGCTACATTGCATTGGAAAGGACACAGTGTAGTGATAGCAAACTAGATTAAGTGCCAAGAATTGATAGCATTCTTGTATGACTGTGGAATTTCTATTGAAAGAATTTTGACAGTAACCTAATTCTCTTTCCCCAGATTTTTCCATTATTCCAAAACCCAAGTTGGGAATTTCAGTGCCCTCAGACACATACCTATAATATCTACATAAAATCTTTGGCAAAAGAACGATAAAGGACACCAACTGACAAAGATGAGCATGCTACTATTTTCGATCACTCATTCGCAGGAGGAGAAAAGCAAAGGACTTTGCCAGAAGTAATTAGAAACAGTACAAATTTCCTTACATCTTTCAGGAAAGATCATTTGGGGGTACTGGTTTAATTTGTAAGCTGCTTGTCATTTCACTGAGTTTAACCCGGTAGCCTAGAAACGTGTCTATTTTCAAATTTGCCATTTCTGGGCAGCTCACAAAAGGAGAAATAAAAACGGGCAATAAACATATGACGATATTTGATCTTCCTAAAAATCAAAGAAATGAGAAAGAAAATGGTTGTTTTCTCATGAATAACAAATTGGAAAATGTTTTAAGATGAGCAAAATTGTAACAGCCGTGAAGAGAATTGGGTAAGCAGGTACTCTCATTTACAGATGATAAGAAGCACAAAGTGGCAATGTGTATGAAATTCTCAAAATGTTCATATAATCTGATTTAGCAAGTCCCTTTCTAGTGAAGTACTGCAAATCAGAGTGAGCATTAACATGTTTAAGATTGATAGTTGCCACCCAATTGAGGAGTTTGTTAGGAAGGAAAGCCCATGGGAAGCCTCCATGAGAGGCAGCTGTAGTCCAGCGCTTACAGTGAACCTACCCCCCTAATTACTTCCCAAAGGCTCCATATCCAAATACCATCACATTGCCGGGTATTCAACATTTGAATTTCAGGGAGACACAAGCATTCAGTTCATAACATGATCTGAACTATAATGAAACAATAAATAACAACAGTAATAATACTAGCTAGCATTTATTTAGTGCCCACTTTGTATGCTGAATATTGTACGTTAATTTGAATGATATACTCTTCAGAAAGAAATTCATAACATTGGTAATGATGTTTATCATCACCTATTTACAGATGAAGAGAAGAAAATAAAAAGTGGTTAGGTAATTTGCCCAGGAACTCATGTCACAAGGGCTAGGACTTCAGTTCTAGGGATGATGACACTAAAGCATTGTTCTTAACCATGGCACTTTGTTTCTGTTGAAAATATTTTATATCCCCTGCCTGCCTTTGTCATTGAAGTTGTGGCAATTCTATAGAGCTTATACCATTCCATTTGAATAGCCAAGCTCCCTAAGCCTTTTCAATTTTTTTCATTTATTTTCTAAAATGGACACCTTGGATATTTTTTTTATGTATTTTCTACTTTAAAATAAAAATGAAGTGCTCATTCAATCTTTCATGTATTTATCTATTGAATACTGGTTGAGTTACTGTCTCTACCAGGCATAATGCTAGGCATTAAGGGTGCACATATAACCAGGAACTTTTTTAATTGGAACTATGCTTCATTCTGCCGAAGTCCTGACTCTTTGGGAGAAATGCATTTCCATGAACAAAAGTCATGGAGCTTATAGAAATTTAAGAAAGCATGATGCCACGGAGCTTCAGGAAAAATTCTTTCCACCCTAGCGTGTGAAAATGAGGGGTTATGAACTATTTAAATATCTAAAATAGGATATTGAATCACTAGGTAGGGAAAAAGATGGCTATCAGATAAGCTGCTTCTTCTGGGAAGGTCAGAGAAAACTCAAAGTGGACGATTGGGATGGAAAAAAAAGCTAATAGCCAAGGGAAAATACCTAGGTCAATGTAACAGCTTGTTTTGGGAAGTGCAATAATATGATACAGCAAACAACTCCTAATCTTTATGGCTTAAAACAGCAAACATTTGTTCTTGGCTCATGGATCCACTGCTCAGCTAAGGATGTTCTGTTGCGGGCAGTGTGTTGAATTCAGATCTTCTCTTTTTGCCTCTCTTTGGTATCAGTGGCTTCCAAGGACATCCCCTTCCCATGGGGGTGGCAGGCCCAGGCTCTCTTTAAAGGCTTTGGGGAGGATCTTTCCTTACTTCTTCTTAGCTTCTAGTGGTTGCCGTTGTCCTTGGAATTTCTTAGCTTGTAGTATCATAACTCCAATCTCTGCCTCCATCTTAACATAGCCGTCTTCACCCTATGTCTCTGTGTTCAAATTGCCTCTTCTTGTAAGGACAGCAGGGTCCGCCCAACTTAGTCTGACCTCATCGTAACCTGATTACATTTACAAATGTAATCTCTCTCCTTCTATCTCGCAGACTTCACAGTCACTCAGGCAGTTTCTCTTGCATGAAGCATACTTCCCTCTCTCTGCTTGTCTGCTGATTCCTCCAGGCCTGACTCATACTCTGCATCCTCCATTGCATTCTAAATCGATTGTGGATGGGTTTTGGAAACTTGCATATTTCTCATTTTCTATACCACTTGGCATTTGGTGGATAGTCAAAAACGGTTTTTTGAATTTATTGAAATCAAGAAAAAAAATTTGTTCAGTGATTTCTCTGATGTAGGATCAGCTGTGGTGAATTTCAGTCATAAGAATTTCACCCTGTGCCATAATGTGCAGAAAGCCACATCTTTCCCTAGGAAAGCAGATTAAAGGGAAGTGGCATTGAAACGAAGAGCTCCTATTTAGAATTCTAATAAATGATGCTATTAGGTGTGATTTTTCTGAAGATATCTCTAATTGGAGTCATGCCTTATTCAGAAGTGATTAAAGGTGTCATTTAGGTGAACAATCAAACTTCTCTTTTTGATTACATCTGTAATTAAAATGCATTAACAGAACAACTGTTAATACAGAAGCCTCATGTGCTTTTGACATCAAAATGTAGTTGTAAATGCAATAAAAATGACTGAGGGGCTGTGGCAGCCAAAGTCATGTTAATTACCCTAGGGTTTCCATATAGTCAATCCCGTGTCATAATGTGTTACAGAAATAGTGTTTTATAAGTTTAATTTACATGTTTTGGCAGGTGAATCAACGTCCTTCTTCTACTTTCAAATCTAGACCAGTTTCCAAATCCCCATCGTGTATCAAGTTTTATGCCTGAGCTATGCTTGGAAACTTCTGGAGTTAGAAGAAAAGTTTAAATCACCCATCAGTCATCTCTTGTACCTTTCTGTCCCTCTCTTCCTTTGCAGGCAGTGAAACTCAGGATCAGGAGTGAGTGGGACCTGGGCCTCAGGCTCCTTGCGTTGACTGGATGGCTTAAAACAGCAAACACTTGTTCTTGGCTCCTAACACACTGCCCACTTCACTTTAGACATGAACTAATGCTCTGCTGGCAAGCCTCCCAGTGTCAATCCAACTCCTTTTAACAAAGACTTTGGTCTTGGTTATCTTCCAATGCAAGGGTTAAAAACACAAAAATAAAATTGGCTTAGGACTTTCGTATTCTTGAAAGTCTCAGCACAGGTGTCTCTATGCGACCCAATGACGCTGTCTGGACATGGCCTCCCTCTTTCGATTTTTTCTTTTTTCGCCTCTGCTTTCATTTATGTTGGCCTAGTTTCCCTCCTCGTACTGGCAGACGGCTGCCAGAAGGGTCACTCCTACATCCCACCCTATCCTCAGATGCAGCTCAAATAAAGATATTCCCACCCACTGCACAAGGAAGTCCCAGGATTGCATGCGATGGATTGGACTGACTTTGTCACTTACTTCTCTTTCAACAAATCACTGTGGCCAGGTGACCTAGAATAGATTCACAGGTTATGTGTCCACTCTGGAGTCTGCAGGAGAATAAGGCCTAGTAATCACAAGGATTATGAGTGGAAGAGGGTGGTTCCCCTAGGTGGGGAATCTGAGGAAATCTGTCCCGATCAGGGATAGTATTTGATCTCTGACAATGTTTACCATTGAGGATTTATGGTGATGATAAAAAAAGGCCAACTTTCAATGACGTTATGGTTTTTAAATTCCTTTTAGACAACAAATCCCCTTATTATCTATGCCAGAGCCACCTCGTGTCATGTCTTAACCTCATTTTTGGTAAGCCATTGTCCTCAAGAAAGAATAGACGGAGTCATGTAAGAAATGTTCGTGATAAAGGTAGATCCAGAAAATGAGGATGAATATTTAATTGTGCTGATATTATCTTAGCAGCACATACAGCACTTTATACTTTGCAGAATGCTTTCACGTAGATACCAGAAGATTATCCCTCCTGTTTTACAGGTGGGGAAACTGAACTTCAGATAAATGAAGTTTCTGAGGTCTCATAGCAAAGTAAGGCCTACAGCTAGTTTTTCTGACTAAGTTTTGGGCTTTTCTACGTGCACCCCAGATCAAACATCACAGCTTCATTTTCATTGTGCATCCCTTTCTTCTAATAGGTGTAAGGGTCAAAAGAAGAGAAAATCATGAGTTGAAAATAAATAGGACACATGGAAAGGTGAAGCGGAGGGTCAATAACTGCCAAGATAAAATCTGTATAATGAAAGAGTCTCCATTTTTCAGAGAGAAATTAGAAGCATCTCCAGTCTAGTAACTGTATATTTATTTTTTAATTTTTTCCATTAAGTGCTGCATATTCCCAAGCATAATCTTCACTATTATTATTTAAAAGGAGACTGGATCAAAAAATTTATTTTTCTCTGTCCAGGACACTCTTTGTGTCAGCTGATGACTTACAGATAGAATAAAATCTTTAACCAGAGCCCTAATGTGGCAACTCAGAAAGTTTTAAGAGGCACTGACGTTTTTACAGTAAATCAGGACCCTAGGAGACACTCAGCAGTGTTTTGAAACATTGATGTCCATAATAATACCTAGATTACTTATAAAAAAATATAGGTCACTGGGCCCACCCTTGAACTAACTAAATTAGATATTTTGGCTACTGCCAAGGCAGTATTCTCTTAATAAGCTACCCAATACTGGGCTTCATAATTTGGAAAGGTATTTATACATTCAGTAAATACTTGTAAAATATCTACTATGTATATTTTTTGACATTGGGATAGAGCAATGAAAAAAGCAGACAGGACCCATGCCCTTAAGGATATACATTCTAACAGGGGAGACCAATGGCAAAAAAGGAGCATAATAAATAAGTTGACTATATGATAGCATGGATGGATAAAATAATAAGTAGAAGGCGGGTGAGGTCAGGAGTGCTGGGGGTGTGCAGTTAGGGAGTAGAGGGCAGGTAACAATACTAAACAAGGTGGTAAGGATAGGGCTCATTGAAAGACTCGAAAGGGGTGAGGGAATTAAGCAGACTCTGGGGAGATGGTTCCAGACAGAGGGACCAGAGGGAGAGCCCTGGGCAGAAGCACATCTGGCTTAAGTTGAGCAATGAGGCCAGTGTGGCTGGAGCTCAGAGTCAGAGGAAGTCAGCATCAGGCAGTCAAGTGAGGGGGGCCCAGCTGTGTATGGACTTTGAGACCGTTTTAAAAAAGTTGTCTTTCACTCTGATTGACATGGGGAACTACCACAGCATTTTGAACAGAACAAGTCTGTGATGTGACTTGTCTTTTAAAGGGATCCCTCTGACTGCTGAGTTGCAAACAGTCTGGAGGGAGGCAGGAGCAGTTGGGAGAGCAGCTAGGAGGCTTCCGCATGCCCAGTTGATCAGATGACCAGAGAGCCGTGCTTTCTCTCTCTGTATTGACTTAGCTATAATGAAAGTTTCAACCTATCATCTTGAGACGTAAAATAAAAACCAAAAAAAAAAAAAAAAAAAAGCCAGCATAATCTTCCACATGGAGAGGTATTGTTTTTATAATTCAAAATTGTTTTAAATGAAGACAGAGAAAAGATAACATTATTTAAAGAGAGAGAAAGCAAGCAAAAAAGTGAACTTCCAAAATTCTTTAGAAGATGTATTTAAATTACTCATTTGGTTTTTTTAGGCAACCCTCTTCTGCCATCCAAATAAATTAAGGGGAACACCGGACTATTTCAAACTTGACAGTTCTCAGCTTTTCAGAATAACATTTAAAAATCTAAAACAATCAACAAAAGATTTGGCCTTGTTTCTAACTTCAAGGGGTTGAGAAGTGATCAGAGTCTTGATGTATTTTGAAGTGACAGCCAACCGTGACTTGCTGATGGATTAGATGAAAGGTGAGAGGAAAAGAGGAAAAAAATAGGACTGCAAGGTTCGTGGCCAGAGTAACAGAAGTTGCCATCAACTTTGGGAGAAAGATTAGTTTTGAAAATTTTGTGTCTTGAATGTTTATTAGACAGCTAAATCATAATCTTAATTATAATGCATGAGGTTTAGGAAAAAGATATGGAATGCAGATAAAAATCTGAAGCACTCTAACATGAAGAGGTTGGGGATGGGGAATAGGTTAGAACCTATTGGGTACAATGAACACTGTCCTGGCAGCAGCCACAGTAAAAACCCTGACTTCAGCATCACAGGGTGTTTAAAAAAAAATCTCTAGAAAAAAGAATTGTGAGAAGGGATAATCAATGAAGGAGCAAAACTCAGAGAGTTCTAAGAAGATGAGTTTCATGAGAAAACATGTCCCCTATTAAACAGCATATGCTTCCATTTTTTTCAGTGTCACATAGATATGTGATCAAACATTATTCTGAATGTTTTTGTGATGGTGTTTTTAGGATGAGATGTACATTTAAACAGGTGGCCTTTGAGTAAAGCAGATTGCCCTCCAAAATGTGTGTGGGCCACAGCCAATCAGTTGAACACCTGATTAGAACAAGAGACTGACCTCCCCTGAGCAAGGAGCAATTCTGCCAGCAGGCAGCCTTTGAACTGGAACCACAGCATCAGCTCTCCTCTGGGTCTGCAGCCTGTTGGTCTACCCTGCAGATTTTGGACTTGCCAGCCCCCATAATCATGAAAGCAAATTCCTTATAATAAATCTCTCTATAGATGTACACACATCCTGTTGGTTCTGTTTTCTCTGGAGAACACTTAACTAATACATCTGGGAAGGGGAGACTGAAAGCCAGAGGGTCTTTCAGGCTCTGCATGTTCTATTTGGGCTTGGGAAAAACCCCAAGCATTTGCTTCCCCTGCTTACTCCAAACCAGCGATCCCAAAGAGGCTGTCCCGAGTGCTCCAAGACTGCTCCTGGAACAAGAACCACAGCCAGGAGCCAGCATCCTTCCTATCTGCCAACGGCTGGAGTGGGAAAATCTCACTTCAAACTGGCAAGATCCCCTCTGTAATTTAATTTTAGATGAGGCTTCTTAAACATTTAAAAGCTTTTTTTATTTATTAATCATTTTATACTTTGTATGCCTCGATAGTTTTGTTTTATATATTGTACAGGATTCTCTAAATGTCCAAATGAATCCCTGGCAAGTAGAATGAGAAATTTAAAATGAATAAGTAAAGATTTGGCAAGCTGCTTCTGAAAGGTTGCCAACCTTGAACGGAGCTTTGATCCCTCCGAGGGTGTTCTCAAGCTTGTAAAAGAAAGCTAGGTGAGGAAAAAATCCTTCCGTATTTTCCAATCAGGTTTGGTCCACTCAGATAATAAGAAATGTGAACTCTACTCCAGGACACTCCTGTGTTGACGTGCCATTTCCCTGCCACATATCTCACACAACATTTGGGAGTATTTACTGACCTGCACATTCAGAAACTCACTTGCTCTCTTAGGAAGCTTCAGCTTCCTCATGTGTGGTTGATCAGCTGACCAGAGAGGCATCCTTTCTCTCTCTTTATGGACTTAGCTATAGTGAAAGGTTCAACCTCTAATCTTGGGATATAAAATAAAACCAAAAAGCAACACAACCTTCCACATTGAGAAGTATTGCTTTTATAATTCGAAATTGTTTTAAATGAAGGCAGAGAAAAGATTACCCTATTTAACGAGACAGAAAGCGAGCAAGAAAGTGAACTTTCAAAATTCTTTAGAAGTTGTATTTAAATGACTCAGTTGGTTTATGTGGACAACCCTCTTCTTGTCAACCAAATAAATGAAGGGGAACACCAAAATATTTTAAATTTGGCAGTTCTCAGCTGTTCAGAATAACATTTAAAAATCTAAAACCATCAACATAAAATGGAAGTTTAGAATAAACACTCCCCCCTTCTTTTTCTCTTGAAGATTTGGCCTTGTTTCAACTTCACTCTCAAAGATGCTATACCCCCAAAAGCTCTCCATGGGGTAGCAGTCAAGTAAAGGGGTTAACAACCTGAGATTTGCCCCCTGGGGGGTATAATACCAATCGTTGCCATTTTGTGTCCTCTGCAGCACAGATATGGCAATGGGATAGTTCACACCCCACTCTATTGTGTGAATTAAATTCACAGCACATTCTGGGCAGGTGGAGGGTGTCAAGTGTTGAAAATATTTCTAAATTTCTTCTTTCCCTCCTCCTTTTATTCCTTCCTGCCCTCCTTCCCTGTCTTCTCCAGGGACACTGAGGGTGGGACCAGGCTCCTCAGCCCGCCATTTTGGGCTAGTGATTTTCAAACTGTTTTGTTTATCAACTATACACATTTATTATTATAGTCAGAACATTCTCCTTCCCATTATCAGTCTTCCGTTCCCTCAGTGCTGCCTTGACCCAGAAATTTCTGAGTAATTGTTTTATTACTTCTTCACTTCAGGTTCACAGATAAACTCCAGTCTACGTTGGATCTCTGGGGTGATGGAAATCTGAGAGTAGCTTTTGTTGTCAATTTAATCTGTGTCCCCATGCTCCTTCACCGGAGTTGCTGATGTGGTGACGAAATGCCCTCTTGAGGGACAGAGAGTCCTCTCAAGTCCTGCGCCCTGCCCTCCCCCTTGTCTCTCTCCATGCGGGCCCCCCCGCCCCCCGCCCCAACTGTTCTTTGCCCCTTTGGAGACTCCCCCTGCTCCTCACCAAAGGCCCTCCTCTAGGGGTGGCTCTGTCTGTTACTCTCAGTCACCCCACACCACTGCTGGGTGAGTCCAGGAAACGCTGGGGAGGGCCAGGGACTTCTGATGCGGAAGACAGAAGAGAGAGACAAAGGCCCTCACTGTGAGCCTCTGAAAGCCCATCAGACTGTTCACATTGTGAAAACATCTGCTTGTAGTTTTCTGTACCTGTTTATACTAAAAATGTTTCTAGCTCTTCCTTGTCTTGAGAGAACACCAAAAGCCCCATTTGACTTTCTTACATGTGCAAGGTGTCAGCCTCCAGGAAAGAGAAGAAACATGACCGCACCCCGGTTATAATGGCACAGAAGCTTGGTCAGTCTACAAACATGCTCCTGAGTTTCTAACCTGCTCCCTCCTCAACCTCAGCCTGAGGATGACAGTGATACAATGTTGGCGTGCACTGCCGGGCATGGGTAAAATGAATTTGTCAGTGTCTCTCTGACCCTACTGCACCTGCCTGGAAAGCGAAAGACTCAATGCTTTGGGGATTTCTTGCATTCTAAGATTAATCTGGCAATGCTAGGCTTGCAATTCCTCAAGGAAACAATTGGATAGGGCTCAGTAGTGGCTAGTCCTTTAGATACAGTGTGTCATCCTGGTTCCCTGTAGTTCCCAACATTCCCTATTGTATGGCACAAGGCCTAGCTTACTTGTTCGCAATTCCTACTAAGCCCTCTGTATGCATTTGGGCTTGCGAGACATAGGAAAAAGGGATTTATTAACCCTCTACTGAAATTTTGTATCTCATTTGCCTCTGACTTTCAGAACTAGAGCCTAGCACCCCTGCCCCTTGGGATGTCTATTTCTAGGGAAGGCATATTAAATTCTGGTATCCAATTCATCCTGTTAATTCTCATATAACCTCCTGGAGTGGAAAGACCAAGAACCCAGTAGGTCCCAGATGGGAATACAGCGGTGAGCCCAGCCTCTTAAATAAAGCCCTATAGGAAATACTACGTTTCTTTTTGGCTGAGTTATCCCAGCCTGTTTGATTCTTTTCCTTGTGGTCCTAGACGCATGCTTGAGGCAGTGCCCAGGGCAGCCCCCTAAGTGTCACTGTGCCATCTGCTCTGAGGTCTGCATTTCCCCAGGTCATTTCCACTGAGTAGAGTACACATCTTCACTGCCATACACCCTGCTGTCTTTCTTCCCCTTCCCGGGTCCAGAGCAATTGCTCTTCCTCTCTCTTACCCATAGAGACACTTTCACTCTCCTGAGTACTTGTGGAGCAGTGAGCTTCATCTCTGAATATGGCTCAGGAGCTTCTCCTTTCTTTCCAGTTAAAATCTCTGAAGTGCAAAAACAAATAAACACGAGTGACTTTGCTAGCTATTTGAAACAAGAGAGGAGAAGCGACTAGAACATGCACAAATGAATACATTGATAAGACGACTAATTGTTCCAGGACTTGTGAATCCGAAGTTGTTCCTTGGTTCCAGCACACGTAGTGGGGTGATGTTGTGGTGTGGAGGGCAGGAAAGGGCTTGCACATTTGGCCAATGCTCTGTCACAGGGATTTTAGCGGACATGAATATGTTACAAGATCTTGCTGCTTCCTGCTTTAGGAAATCATAGAATATGAACTGGCTGTGCCTATTGTCATCCCTGATAATTTTCCCCATTAAACTGGCATTATTCTTGGAGGTGAATTTCATGGCTCAGAGAAATATTCTGCATGAAAGATGGATGGGATTATTTCAAAATTAGAACAAGTTTCAGAAGAGAGTAAGGCTATCTAAAGTTGTGGTCCCCAAGCCCCAGGCTGTGGACTGGTACCGGTCCTTAGTCTGTTATGAACTGGGCTGCACAGCAAGAGGTGAGCGATGAGTGAGTGAAGCTTTATCTGTGTTTACAGCCTCTCCCCATCACCCCCTGCCGTTTCCTCCAATCCGCGATCCATGGAAAAATTGTCTTCCATGAAAACTGATCCTTGGTGCCAAAAATGTTGGGGACCACTGATCTAAAGGATCCACTTTAAGAAATTACAATTGTTGGAATATGTGTGGGGGAATTTTCCCAGCATCAACTGACCAGCTCTTTTAGGGGGACAATATTTGGAGACTTTCCCTTTTCAAGGCAAGTAGTAGACCACGAATCCCATCTCCATATCCTCTTGGACCTTCCAACTTTCCCACCTACATGGGCCTGTATGCACACGCACACACACCCCCACAACACATCACCACCAGTCATGTGAGCATGTGCCTTTGAGTTTACATGTGCTCTCTCTGCTGAAGAGAAATGCTGAAACTTAGCACGAGGGACGTCAAGTGCAAATGTAGGTATTTCACATTCCTCGATTACACAATTTACAATGTGGGTTGAGAACTGGCTTTTAACCATCCTAGAGGTGGGTCCTCTCAGTAGCATTTACTCCTGGGTGGCTATAACTCCTTTTAATGTGTGACTTTATTAGACAATTGCATTCTGAAAGGCCACCTCTCTCAGGTTAACAGAATCTACCGAAGTGCCGTTAGGACATTCTGAAGTCACTAAGGGTGAAAGACAGTAGGCTTGCTGCCAAATAATTCACTGCACTCAGAAGAGTTCCCCGTGCCTTTGAGAGGTGCCACATAATCCAAGTGGGCAAGGACTATGTGTGCTCACCTCTGTTTCTCCAATGTTAGCACGAGCTTTGGCAGATGGCAGGCACTCAACAATTTTTTCTCCCAAATGAATTAGAATTGGAGAAGCCTAGCCCCCACTTTTAATCATAAGGTAGAAAGAATTTTCAAGGATTTGGGGGTGAGTCCAGCCTGGGTAGAAATCCAGGCTTTTCCATTATACTTCCAGAGCTTGAGTTTCTTCTACTTTGAGGAATACAGTAAGGATTAAATGAAGATCGTTTGTGATCAGCACAATGTCTTCAGCAGATATATGTTGAATGCTAAATAAATAAACATCTAATGTTTATCATATGTTTTCATGACTGAAGCCAGATTCTTAGTTAATTATCCTTAATATAAAATATCTAAACTAAGAGAACATTAACTGATTTCTATGACGTTTTGGATATGGTAATAGCATTTGTGAGATGTATGCTGAATCTTCTAGAATGATGGTAATTAAAAACAATAGGATGTACTATTTACAGACCACTTACCATATACCTTGTACTGTGTTAAGGCCTTCTTACATGATTACATGAAATATAATTTCATTTTTACAAATACCTTATGAGAAAGGTGAAATCATGTTTTTGCTTTATCGATAAGAAAACTGAGAGCCAGATGGGTTTAGTAGCTACACAATCATGGGCCAAATCAGAGTTCAAACTCAACCTTGCCTGACAGCAGGTCCCAAGTTCCCAAGAATTTCTTTGGTTTTCACAAAAGTCATCATTCTGCAATATAACTCATACTAATAGTTCAAAAGTTAAATATTCTGAACACAATGAAACCACACACACCACCTTTTTATTTTTATTTATATTTCTTAGTTCAAGAATTACACACTAGCCAACATTATTATATATTTACATGCTCAAACTGGCTGCAATAAGTTTAAATTCAAGAAAATAATTCTTATGTGCTATTCATTTATAATCCTCATTTTTTACTGTCTCAGGTATCCCAGAGATTTTAGTAGTCCTGTTTTTAGAAAGACATGAAAATAGATGCAATGATATCCACTTGTGTTTTGCATTTTCTAGCCATTGGAAAATGTGCATTATGTGCATATTAAGAAAGGCTACAAGGTAATTAGTAAGGCTGATAATCACTACATTGTGAAGAAACTAGAATATCACTTTTTATAAAAGGATGATTTAGAACTGTGCAGGGACAATATTCATAACAGAAATATTTAAACACCCATGCAAAGAAAAGTTAAAAATGTTATGGAATTTAAATTATAGGCAACTTTGTTTGAGTTAATTATGTTTAAAATGATCATGGTTGAATGCAAATAATTGAACCAAAAAAACAAAAGATACAAGCTAATGAACTGTCCACTTGCTTCAAATAGTGCAAGGACACATACATAGACATCGGATTAGAGGACATGTGACAGAGGAGTGACATTTGGCTTTGGAACTCAAAGAACATAAAGTTTTATTTTTTATCATTTTGGATTATATTTATCTTTATCACAAAAAAACTCTTCTCAAAGCAAATTAAAATTTGATATCACAATTTTGCATATATCTACAGAAATGTTTGACTTCAATTTCTAAAAAAAAAAACAAAACTAATAGCTCTCTTAAGAGTGCTGCTTTTTTTTAATGATTTCTTTAGGACAGTATCTTAATTAGCATTCTGTTCACTCTTTACTATTTTTCCCCATCTTCCTAGCGCATTTGGAAAATGTTTTTTAAACCTTTGGTCTGAAGCAATGTCCTTCCCCCACCTCGACTTTCCCTCTTTTTTCCTTTTTTCTTTCCTTTTTTGTTTTTTTAATAATTCTGGAATCTTTGGTTAAAAGGAACAATACTATCTAAAGACAAAATGCTATTATTAAAAAAAGCTTGTAGTATGTATTGTGTGTAATATATTTCTGGAGCTGGTATGAATAAACATTTTTATTTCCTGTAGTGCCATCTATACAAACTTTCACTCTTTGAAAATTGAGATTTAAGTTGCAAACTTTGGTTTCTTGAATTCTGGCATATAAAAAAAAACCTTTATTTCATGTTTGCTTTTCCCATTGGCCATTTCTAAGGCTATCTCTTGGTTGTTACATTGACTACACAAACACTACAGTGTTTCCCATTGAGGGGGAGACAGTGAGAGTGAGTGAGCAGGTGAGGGAAAGAGGATGTTTGTGTGTGTGTGTGTGTGTGTGTGTGTGTGTGAGAGAGAGAGAGAGAGAGAGAGACTGTGTGTGACTGTGTGTGCAATGAAACCCTTCTGTCTGGGATTCCCAAACCATTTATGCAAAAGGGTGTTTAAATTACTCTGCTGGGGCACTGCAGTAAACCATACTTAGTAAAAAATAAATAAAAACTAAGAAAAAAAAACTAAACAATTATTTGTATCTACGGACTATTCATTTACACCATGTTTAATTATTTACATATTATAACACAACAACTTAAGCCATAAACAGAATTAGCACATTGCCTTACCATAAAATACAAATTAGAAGTTAAAAATATTTAAGAAATCTGTTTTAATATTTACACACACTTGGTGAAAGTTATGGTTGCTCACATTACATGTACTCTGTACACTTAGCAAAATGGTATGATTGCTACAGTTGTAAGTATTTTGCCCTAACCAACATGGTGGGGTTTAGTTTCTTTTTTTTTTTTTTCCTCCTCCTAGAAGGAATTTTTATCGTTTTCCATTTTCTTAAGACATTTTTGTTTTTATATCACCAATGGACAATGTTATTTGTTGCCTTGAAAAAGAGAGCAATTAGACAAGCAATGTGACAACTACTTCATTTGTGATGTTCCGAGGTACAGTACTATTGTGGTGTCAAACTGTGCAATGGTTCATAAGAACTGTAGGCATTGATCTGCTGATAGAGAAATGCTCAGTACCCTGTATTACTTATTTCGATGTTGATTGTTGGTTGCCGGATTAATAATACTCATACACTGGTTTCATGAAGGAAATAAAACATATTAGCTTATTCCTTTTGTTTTCCAACATATGAATGCATATATATGTATGTATGTTTGTGTGAATCTCTATATACACATATATACATGGAGATATGTTGTAAGACATGTTTTTTATTGATGTTGTTTTGCTGTTTTTGTTGCTGAATGTGAAGTTCATCATCAAACTGGAACACAGTTACCTACAGAAAATGGAAGTTGTCTTTGTTGCCAATTTAATGCAGGTCTTGCTTAAAATAAACGGGATTCATTTCCCCATTATGCATTCCACCACACTTTCTCTACGTGTTGTGCTTTTGTAAGCTGACAATTTTTTTTTTGTGTTCCTAATGCTAGAATGTAAAGTCTTTTGGTTCATAAACCACTTTTATTATTATTATTATTATTTATTTATTTTACTTAGCACTGCTTTTGAAGAAATGAGAAGAGAAAAGGTCTAGATGGCACTGCTTGAGTCTTTTCCCCTGTTAATTAAATTTGAAGTAGAAAGAATTGTAACATTCCTTATGTTGCATGAGTTTTCAATTCTGAAGTGCATTTCATACCTACTAGCAGTCATGTACAATATATATATACAGATTGAGATCAAAGAATTCATGTAGACTGTGCATTTGAGAGTCAGAATTTGTCTATGAATTTCACAAAGATGAAAAAACACCTTAATTGCTGGCTATCTGACTGTTTTGTAATCAAAAGAAAATTATACATATGTATAAACTGATAGTAATACCACATCATAACTGCTGAAACACACCATTGTGGTCCTTTAGTTTAACCACTGGATATCAAGCTAATGAGTCTTCCAAGACTTATTAGTCTAGCACTCGTCCCTCCAACTGATGACTGCATTCCGATTCAACTAGAGTAAACATACAGTTTAAGAACAAATTCTACATCTACTGTTATTTCTTGACAGGATGAGTCAGTTGTTTCTACCTATGTGGTTACTGAGTGCCAATGTACGGTTTTCACTCTAGGGCATGGGTTCTAAGGTCCCCTCTTTTCTCCTTTGCCTAGTTTCTTGTGTCACTGAGAGCAGACCTGAATTCCTGGTCATATGCTTCTGAGGCTCATGCTGTGAAGATCCTTCTCTCCACTTTCATCTAGATTGCTCTGCTGACTTCCCCAGACGTCCAAAATTATGTTGTAACTATAAATGACGATATCAAGGATTTTTTATGGCTTTTAGAGTAATTGCACATAAGAGCCCACTTCTAGACTTGGGCTCTGAGTTGTCTCTAGAAAAGCCTTTCCAGATGGCATTTTAAAGTTGTGCCCCTGAGTTATTGATGTCCTCCTTCCTGATATTTTCTACTCAAACGTTATCCCCTGGTGACAAGGAGCAGGCACTTTTATTAGTGTGATGCCCCAAAATGATTGCCTAGGAGAAAGTGTGTCCCTGGAGAAGCATGAGGAGTCTCTACTCTGAGACTAGGGGAAGAACCTGCGTCAGATTCTGCTCAGAGATTATACTCAGAGGTGTTCAAGTATGTAATCAAAACATAAGGGCCAGAGTTCCCGAGACTGGTGGAAAAAAAAAATACCACCCCATAGTGGGCCAAATTCAGAAAGCTGAATGATGAACTTTTGTTGTTGCTGTTGTGCTCTGACAGCTGGAATGCAGGGCAACGGTCTTCCATCACATTCCAAGCTGCTGAATCACAAATAATGGGATGTTACTCTAAAAAAAAGGGTTTTTTGCTTTGTTTTCAAAATAGACCATAGCAAAGTTACTGTTCAAGAAAAAGTTCAATTAAATTAAACTTTGAGGAAAATTTAGCAATTCATTATTTTTTATAAGAAAAGCAAAATATGAACCTCACATTATCAAAATAAAATACGTTAGCTTATTCTCTTTCCTGTCCAGCAGATGAAAGCGTATGCCCAATTAGTATAGAAAGAAGCACAATGACATAATTTAAAAATAGAATTAAAATAACACATTGTGCCTGCCTGATTATCAGTTATATATTTTTCTGCAATATCAACTCAAGCGCTTAACATTCATCATGTTAATGTGGCTTTGTTGTTATCTTATTTTCCACTAGTTTTCATATTTTCCTTGATTAAGCAGATTGCAACATACACAACAAAAGCACCCTTAAAGAATCAAACCCAATAAACCCACAAATTACCTCTTCTTGTGCACATACTTTCTGAAGTATTGTTTGCCCTGAAAAATACAACAGTGAATTTCAGTGCACCTAAGGAAATACTGTTCACTCAATCTCTTCAAAACCTTACTTTGTTTGTCTCCTAAGAATATAGTCAGAATTTTGGAAGCAAGAAAAGCTGGAGAGGACCATTAATTCCTTAAAGTGATGAACTCATCTTTCTTTTGAAATACCCTGTTGAATTCAGAAGTAAACTTAAAAGGAAGTGCTGCAGAAAGAGCTGACATCTGAGATAAACAACGTGCTTGTTAACTTCGTCTGTGTTCTGTATTTGTATATTCGAATGACTACCAACATAATCTGTACATCTAAGATGCTTCTAATTTCCCTAACTTTTCTATTTGATGGTTGTCTTTTGATTAGATAAATGATAAAAAACCTCTTTAGGTATGCTGTCAAAAGTTTGTGTGAGGTTAAAAACAATTCCTCTTGCTCTACCCTTTGCCACTGGTCAAAGTATGTATAGACCAGATGCTGTGTGGGCTGATAAGGGTTATGCTTGTTTGCCTGCTTGTTTTAATTTTGTTCCAACAGGCATTTCTCGATTTTCTACTCTACTCTGTGTTGTTAACTCTTATTTTAACCACTTAGGAAATTGCTTTTTAGTGAAAATTTCTTTGGCCACCATGCACGATAATGTTCAGAAGTCTTCTAGTCTCTAAATGCTAAAATGAAAGACATCATAGGTGATTCCCTGTGCTTAAGCAAAGAGACTGGACAAATTGGTTTCCTGAGTCTCTGTCTTGACTCTCCTTATCCTGCTCCAACTAAATGAGAATCTTCTAGAATGCAGTGGGAATCATCTTCCCATGACACCATTATCACCTTCATAAGACAGGCATAGATCATCTTCAAGTAACATGTTTGCATGGCACTGCAGATGATGTTCATAAGCACAGTGCCATCTCAACAGCATGCCAACTGTAGAAATGAAGATGGATATCTGGATACAACCACTTCTCAGGGCAATGACTGACAATGCTATTGAGCCTCCTACGAATGTCTTCTAAGTAATTCCTCTCTGAGTAGGCTGCATGCTAAACAGGTAAAGTCGAACACTCAGACTGAGTCTTGCCAGCATGTGTACAAATCACTTGCACTTTCTCTGGAAAACCACAAGGACCTTAGCGTATTCGTTACTTAGCAGAAGCAACCCAAATGGTATGAAATGGACCACAGGATAGGCCAGCAACTAAGGTATTTTAGCATCACTTTTGTCCTGAATTGATGTGTTTTCCAAGTCCTACATCAGGCTGTACAACTGGTTTGAGGAGGAATCTAGTCTTTGCTTCCCATGGGAGGCTATGTCTTAGTTCACATAATAAAGCCAATAGACGATGTTGAAGAAGGAAAAAACCACTGGGAAGAATATGCGGGACCACCGATCTATGGCATTCACATCAGTCAAGTCGGGGATGGTGATTTTCAGCTGGGAAGCACGTCTCCTCAGGCGACTTTTCTTTTGTGCCACATGTCGTTCCAGAGCATTTCTGCCAAAACTATGCCTGGGCAATCCGGCTTTCCGGTACTGAATGCTGGAGGCATCGTAAGCCAGCATGGTGCTCCTGGGGTCTCCAAGTCCCATCACAGCCTCCGATGTGGCCATTTCGTTTTTTATCTCGAGAGTGCTCAGTAAGATGTTCTCATGGGGGTCCATCTGCAAGGGGGAAGAATCAGAACAGTCAGAACAATGAGGCTTTATTTGTGCTATGCAAGACACTATGATGGGCACTGTAGGTGGTATTGATCACAGTGGTAAAGAGAACTAGCTTTGTGATTATATCACCTGAGTCTGAAATGTGGCTCTGCCACTACAAGCTATCTGAGGTTTAGTTTCCCCTTCTATTAAATGATATAAGACTCCAGCCCTAGAGGATTGCTGCAATGATGTAATTATATAATAGACTATTGCTAGTATTGTTTTCATTATTTCTACTTAGGGCATGCAGGAAATTGAAGGCATAACACCCTTTTAAAAAATGTATAGTCTTGATATGAGCACATGAAAAAATTAAACTGTACTAAGTATGGGATAGTGTTAGGGAATTAATTACTGAATTGTGTTTATCATAGTAGCCTAATTATAGATGAATTAATAACAAAACTAGAACTAAAAATAGTGGGTAAGTATCAAGTACTTGCTATATATGCCAGGCACTTTTTTTTGTACAATTTCATTTAATTGATGATTCCTAACACCCACAGTTATGATGTGTCACCTTAAATTTGCAATGAAACATAAATAGGGTAAAGGAAGAGTTTTGAAGAGTATATATACAGTACATGTGACTTTCCAAAATACAAAAGAATTCATAATATGAAGGAAGAAGAATCTAACAGCTGGATAGACTGTGGGAGGTGGAGGTGCGAGTGGAGGATGGACTGAGAAGAGGGAAGGGAAGGGTCAGGATTAGAGCAGAAAAGAGAATGTCTGGAGTTGACTGTGCTCACTTGAAGTCTGGGTCTCAAGACTACAATTAGGTGGCTGTACAGACAGTCAAATCATCTCTCTTGCATGATTTCTTCTTGCAAATCTAAAATTAAAAGATGAAGACTGACACCATGATTCCCAAATATTACATTATTATATAATGCCTTTTCTTGTGTTAAGAAGGGAAGACTTGTGTGCTTTATTTTTAAGAGGCCTCAACTGCTACAGAGAGCAAAACCTAGCCACAACAAGTTGTTCTTAATAACAAAGTACACTTATTTTGGTGAAGAATCAGGATATACTAATTGCCAGTAACATTTCTGAAATTAGAAGAAACCAATGGTCAATGATAGGCACTGAAAATATATGAAATTAAGAAATAAAACCAAATACTTAATTGGAAGATACAATGCTCTGTGCTTCATGAATTATGCAAAAGGCAAAAAGAATGTTGCTAAGATGACACATTAACAATTAGCTTTCAAATGTGGCTTAATGGCCCTGTATTACAAATTCAAATCTATAACCTTTTGAGAAACAGAAGCTATAAAATACGCCAGGACATAATAATTGATCAATTAATCTCTGTTCACTGATCAGACATTTTGTATGTTTGGTTTTGTACCATTTTGCTTAGTGGAAATACTAACCAAATAGATTAATAAAATTAACTTCAAAAGTTTAAGATTTGGAAACAAAACTAAAATGTGGAAAGCAATCTGTCAAGGTAGGGCCAGGCAATGCTTTTACTGATGGCTTTCCTTGCTCTAGGGAAGGAAAGGAACATTCAAAGGTTCCTGCTATGTGCCAGTGCTTTGCTGCAGCTGTTTCACTGAATGCTCACAATCACCCTGCAAAAAGGCATCAGGTTACAGTCGAAGGCATTCATCAAATTTCCCAAAGTCACACAGTTACTATTGGTAGAGCTGGAATTCAAACCTTGATCATTAGAGTACAAACGCTGGGAGAAAGTGGGGCTTTTCTAACACTCAGGGAAAGTGAAGCCAATGGAAATGGGAAACCCATTGCTCCTGTTATGTCACTAGTATGCTTATTTTCTGTTCTTCTCTGAGTTGTTAACTCTTCCTTTAACCACCTTGGGAATAGATATTTAGTAAAATTTTTGGGCCACTATGCACGATGATGTTCAGGAGTCTCCACCTTTCTAACTACACAAAATATTTGTTTTTCTGATGAGAAATGGTAAGAACAGTTATGAGCTGACACCAGAACTGGCTGACTTAAAAATGTCAAACAACAGTAACGACCATAATAAAAACTATTGGCAGCAATGGACTATGATGAAGGGAGACCTGTTCTGAGTTTAAAACAAATGATCCTTTGATAATTCATTTAATCTTAGTGGGTTTCTATTTTGTTATTGAAAATTCAAGAGTTGGATTCGATAATTCCTGAAGCCCTATTATTTACTTATTTTTTCATTCATGAATTTTTAAAACATTGATTGAACACCCACTGTGTGTCTGGCACTGTGCCCAGCATTACAGAGAGTCATAAGGAAGACAGACTTGCTCCTGGGTCCTCATGGTAGTCACAGTCTCCAGAAAAACTACTGGGGTTGGACACAAAATATTATAGTTATGGCTCGTCTACTTGTTATTTTTGACCTGGAAAAATTACTTAATCCCTCTGAATTTAGGTTTCTTCAACTGTATTGGGGTCAAAGAATAGGATTTAAAGAGACTAACTGAAATAAAACGTGAGAGAAGAACTTGGGAAACCAAAGCACTATGCAAAGTTGTTATGACATGCTATGCATGAAGCAGGATATTTATGCACTCTAGTGACATGGCAATAAACAATAAATAACTATGCCTAAGAGAAAAATAAATATGCTGCCCTTGCAGTGTATAGATATGGGTGATGAGCTTTCTGTAGGTAAAACGAATCACCTCAACCCTACTGGAGACCCTGGCTGAAGTGGGAGAGTGGTGGTAGTGGGTGAGGTATACTGGACACCTATATCATCTTATGAAGTGCTGCACTCCTTGATATCTCTCATATCATTAGAATCCTTCGACCTTAAAATATGATTGCTTGAATAGACTTCATTAAGGCTTAATAGTCCAGGAATAAATTAACCTGAACAAGAAAAATAGCATTGTTTTCCAGAAAATTCCTATGTATAACCATGGAGCTGTGAAGGCGTGAGGGATAAAGTACAACCATCTTTATTTGTAATTTATTTGTAACAGATACATGGAGGTTGTAGTTCATTAGGCTGCACATCAGGGGGAAGCTGTGAGATACGGCTCCAATGGCCCCATCCTGTTCTTCCTTGAAGGACCAGTTTGCTCCACCACTTTTTCATATTTTCTATGAAGCTTTCCATATATGCCAACCTTCTTCACTCCCCTCCTCAAAAATTAGCTTCATCCCTCCCGTGATGCCACACCACAGTGTCCATTTGCCCCACTCTTGGGATCACCAAGACTTGAGTTTTCCTTTGGGAGTCTGGAATGGTGGCTTAACCAACACCTGGAACCGTGGCTGTTCTCTGTAGCAGGGGACATATTGTACACGTGTTTCCACGTTCTGATTCTGGACTCAGACAATCAGGGTTTGGTTCTGGGCTGAGCCACTCACCAGCTTTGAGACCTTGGGCAAATCATTCAACCTCTCTGAACTCAAGTTTTCCTATATGTAAAATGGGGAAAATGCCAAAACCAGTCTCCTAGGATTGTTTGAGAGGATTAAATAACACAGCACATGCAAAGCACTTAGCCCAGTTTTGTACATAGTAAGCACTCAAAAAATCATAACTGATCTTGTTATAGAAATGCAATAAATATTCAATAAATGAATAAATTTGATCTTCTACTGTCATTTATTTATATATTTTTTAATTTTTTATTATTTAGAGATGGGGGGCCTACTATGTTGCCCAGGCTGGAGGGCAGTGCCAGATTTTAAGCTATACTGCAAGGCAATAGTAACCAAAACAGCAGGGTACTGGCACAGAAATAGAGACATAGACCAACAGAACGGAATAGAGAAGCCAGACAGAAAATCATCCACATATTGTTATCTGATCTTTGACAAAGCAGACAACAATATACACTGGGGAAAAGAATCCCTGTTCAGTAAATGGTGCTGGGAAAATTGGATAGCCACATGTAGAAGATTAAAACAGGATCCGTATCTCACCACTCACAAAAATTAATTCAAGATTAATAACAGACTTAAACGTTAAGACATGAAACCATGAGGATTCTAGAAGAAAATGTTGGAAAAATTCGCCTAGATATCAGCCTAGGCAAAGAGTTTATAAAGACCCCAATGGCAATCACAGCAACACCAAAAATAAATAACTTGGTCTTCATTAAATTAAAGAGCTTCTGCACAGCCAAGGAAACAATTAACAGAGTGAATAGACAACCTACATAATGAGAGAAAATATTCATATGCTATACAGCCAATAAAGGGCTAATGATCAGAGTCTTTCTCTCCTTTCTTTCTTAAACCATAATGAATTGGGTTTCCCGCTTTTTGAGACCCAAAGGATCCTACCTGAGATATGATTCAACTCATTTAAAGGTCTCAACAACTCTGTAATACAGTATAGGCAGGGCAGCACAGGAATTAGAGGCATTTCATTGGTAATAAAATTTTTCATAACCCAAATTAGGACTAAGGAAATCTATTAGAGTAATATTTTCAGGATGCTGAACAGTGCTGGGTTTCAATCTTTTAGGCAGCTGCTAGATTTGAATGGCTGGCTGTTAAACTGGCTGCACTTCCCTTTCTTTTCCTTGTCTTATTTCTTCTTCTTCTTTTCCTTGCAAAGAGCATGAACTGTTTTGGGAGCAAAGTTACAATGTCAAGAGCAAAGGTACAGGAGATTAATAGGGTCTTTTACATGTGGTTTAAATGGTAAAAGTGGAAAGCTTTCAGGTAAACTACCCTCGAATTTGTTTATTTTTAATCCTTTTTATTGTTTATATACAAGAAAAAATGTCTTTTGAGTCTGGATGTTAAATTCAGTAACAATTATCTTTTCTTTTTCCCCCTCTGAAATAACTGTTTCTCTAAGGTGATTTTTTTGACATGAGGATTTTTTTTTTTTTTAGAAATGCACCTATTACACCATAGCAGAACAGGATGCATTCCCATTTGATAGGGCAGAAACGGAAGCTCGGAAAAATGAAGTGAGTTACTTAAAATCTTACTGCTAATAGGTAACAGAACAGTATAACAATTCTGGGTTGTTGATGATTATCTCAATGCAATAATATTCCTTGCTGCCTCCAGCCTGTCTTAATATCAACCAGGGAAGACTGACTGAGGTAGAGGTTTGGTGGCTGACAGTCTTATTTCAGTGGTTCTCAAACTTGAGTGGGCATCAGAATCCCCTGGAGGCCTTGTTAGAACAGATCTCTGGTACCAACATCCAGAGCTCATGAGTCATTAAGTCTGGGATGAATCTCAATAATCTGCATTTCTAACAAGTTCCCAGGTGAGGCTGGGCTGCTGGTCTGGACGGCAGCAGAAGGGCATGACTTCAAATAAAAGAGCAGCAGAAGCCAGAGAAATAATGAAAAAGCTGAAGGTTCTGAACACAGTTCACAACACCAAGCTGAAAAGCAGCTTTCACGGAGAGAGAACACATGCAGCTTGCGTGTACTGAGTATTTACTGGAGCCAGATATTGTATTGAAGGCTTTACACACAATCCTATTTAATCTCCATCTTGACAACCCTACAAAGGAGGTATTATTAATATTCCCATTTAAAAAATGTGGAGATTGGGAATTAGGCATAGTTAGTGATTTGCCCAGAATTATATAGTTAGTAAGTAATGGAGCTGATACTTAATCTGTTTGCTCCAAGATTTCTGTTCCTAGTTACCAAACTATCCAATAGCATATCTTGAGACTTTCCCCGATTACAAGCTCTGTCTTGGAATGCCTTCTTAGTGTCAGGCTACATTTTAGCAAAACGAAGGCACAGCAATTGTCATATAAACTTAGCTAATCTTTAAAACTGAGTTTCCGCACTAACCTTTCCAGACTTGTCCAAGTGGATTTCCTAATTGTCTTTCTCCACACTTGAGCAGTGGAGACACAAGAGAAACCACTACATTCTCTCTCTCTTTTTTTTTTGATTAAGACATTAACAAGAGATAATTTCCCTTTAACTAATCAGAAGGGCCATGTGACAATCTCTGTTGCCCTGGAAAACACACCAGAACATTTATCAAATGTTTCTGTCTTGGCATTTTCACCTATTTAAAGACCCTTGGGAATTTGTTGATAGTAGTTGAAATATGAGAGAAAGGGAAGCAAAAGCAAATGAAGGGAAGTTGAGGGAAAAGATAGACTAGTGAATGAATTGTCATTCTCTGTAGATAAATTGTCTTTGCAAGAAGCTATACTGCAGGCCTTGCTTTAGTTTTAGTACAAGGATATGTGCTATTTGTTTTCTAGTGTCAAGCTTTAACTTGCGTGTCCTTTCCTGCCAACAAGGTTTTTTTGGACTGGCTCAGTTAAGCAGACCAATGCCAACACAGTCTCCTGTTTCCCATTCAACTATGTGCTTTTGAAATTATGCTTTACCTGGAGTTATTGTGCTCATCAATCAAGCAGTAAGTGCTGAAATGTTGGAAAATGGACTGATTTATTTGCACCAGCATTCCAGAGCCTCCTGTGAATGAGGGCAGTTTGCACACTTATTGAATCAGATGTTCTAGTGGGTAGAGGGAGGGACTTTTCTGCTGACTCGAATTATTTTCCAGACTTACCTATGCAATGATGGTTATAACAACAGCAAATTTTTGTTAAATATTTTGGATTAAGAGGTTTTCTTTTTCATTTTCCTCTCCTCAACTGAACATTTTTTCACAGAAAGGAAAGAAACATGCTTGGATAACAGAGTACCATTTTGCTTAAAAGCTACTGTATTAAACTCATAAGAGTGGGCCTTGTTTTTGTATATTAATCAGTTAATTCTAGGTTTGATTTTGGGTTTGCTGCTTCCTTTCCTGTACCTTTCTTCATGATAGGTATATGCTCTAGAGGGATGCCCCTGTTACAGTCTACAGTCTACAGGAAATTCTCACTTGGAAAGGAGCCAACACAAAAAGAGAGAGAGTCCATGATCTGACACCACCTTGTCTCTATACCTGGGCATGCTCTGGTATATGGTCTGGAGGGATGTCCTTGTTATAATCTACAGTCACGTATAGAAAAACAAATCAAATTCCCCAGCAACCTAACAAAATCATATGCTTACCTTGAGAAGGGAGAGTGGGGCTATCTTAAATCCCAGTGCACCACTCATATCATCAAGAGAAGACGGAGAAATTGTAAAAACCCAAGAAATCCTAACTGTGCGATTTCCAATTACTGTGACTAGTGAGTGGGTAGGAGATCTTGTTTTATCTTCCATAAAATGACACGGTGACCTGAGTGACTTGAAATGCTAAGGCAATGAACTGTCAACTACCTGGGAATATCCAAAGCACTCTTTCCAAAGGAAAAACACTCTGAAATTACCTAGCATGAACTTAGTATTCTAAGAGGTGAAAGAAAGTTCACCCAATCAGAATATGAAATGGAGATTCTATGAGAGCAATAGAAGGCCAACATCTTTGACTCTTTAAATCTCTGTACCAGAGAGAATGGAGAAATAGCAACCAAAAATTTGCAAATGATTATGATTTTGATCTGGTGCTAGCATTTTTTCCCCCAACCATGGAAGGCATTGCCCAGTGAATTCTGCAGTATCCCTCTGCACCGGAAATTCTTAAATGGCCTCCTGAATTTTTTTGTGTCTTGGTGTCTTTCATCACTATTACTCTCACAGCATCAAATTAATTTCTCTTGGAAAATGATTCCTTTCTATATATGTGTTAATTCATGTGGAATTCATTAAGAATGATATATGAACTATAGATCACTGATTTGTTTATTTAAGGAATAATATTTGGATTGAGATAGGAAGATGGATGTTATATTTGGGGGAGAGGAGAGTACATTCAAATTACTACATTTAATATTATTAAAGCACAATTAGCATGCATGATGAATTGAATAATTTCTTTTAAAAGGTTAGTAGAATTCTTTCTGGGTGCCTCTTTTTAATTTAATAAAGTACAAGCTACTAGTTTCAATTACAGTTGAAAGTAGGGATTCATCTTCATTTTATGGGGAAAAAGAGATTGGGATCAGAATAAAAACCTTTGAAGGAGGAAAAAGTGAGGAAAACTATATTTATGATATATCAATTTTAATAGACATTTCTTGCATTCAAAAGAGGCACTGCCTTCAAATTATTACAGATCCTCAGGGAGTATGGAATGGAGCTAGGTTTGACAATGAGCTTACCTAAATACAAAATCCTATTTTTGACAAGTTTCAAGGAGGTAGGTGTGAGAATCTGCCTACCCAATCCTGGTAACTCAGAGAAATTTGAACCCCTGGGAGCTTACATCCTGAGAGGTAGAGGCTTGTTCTAGTTTAATTTTCATCTGGCTTACTGACTTAAGTCCTAAGCTGGAAAGAGACAATTGATCTAATCTTTTCATTAGCTGGTTCAGCCAACTCAAAGTATTATGGGCGATGACTTGCTAAAGATTTTTATACACACCATCTAACTAGTAATTCACCATTTCCCAACCCATTTTTAAGTAACACCACAGAGGACATTTGTTTTAGCTTCCTTCTGCAAGGCTAGAAACATTCCAGTCAACTATTTCTAATGTGCAAGAAGGGGAAAGAACAGCTAACTGTTAGCAGAAGAGGAGCTACCTTTTTCCCTGAGACTAACACACGTCGTCCAGGATGATGGCAGTGCCCATCACTAAGAGGGAAAGGAGTGCCAGCCACACTCCCCTCCCATTCATAATCTGCCCACATCTATGACAGTGAGTTTAAACATGGAATCAAATCAGGTTCAATGTCAAGATTTCCTGGCAGGTCATGACTGACATAAATGTTGTCATCAAATCTGCCTGGGTCACTGGGAGACTTGTGGTTTTCTACTGTTCATGGGTTTTAAAACTGACCCCGTATCTTGTCCTGTAAGGTAATAGGGATGGACCTGGACACACAAAACCACCTATTGCCTCAGTTCTGGATGAGAGGGAAGTTATAAAGCTGAAAGCTAGAAGCAGACAAGCCAATGTTTGGTTTTTGTCCCCCTAAGCAAGGCATCAATGTTTAAATCCACCTGAAAATCTTCTAATACTTTCCCCCCTGGAAGATATTCTAGGCTAAGAAAAAAAGAATTTCTCAGCCTATAGACTCTAAAACCCCCATCTAGACTGTAATCAGCTCACTAACAGGAATCAGAGACACTCTCTCTATATAACCTTATTCCTCCATCCTATTGTTTTGCATTTAATTTGGCCAAGAAAACAGAAGGCTGACCTAATGCAAACCATAAGGACAGGACTCCTGTGAACACAGAACAAAAAGGTAACAGAAAGATGGAGCAGCATTAGCATCCACAGGCATGCAGGGAACACAGCCAGTGAACTTCGCTTCTATAGGGGCCGAGTCTCCTTTGGTTCTCGAACGGCAGGGGCACAAGGGTGGTGCCTTTTAGAACAGATCTCTTGAACAGGGATGGCTTGGATGGGGAGGGTGCAGAGAATCCCATGGATTACTGAATCCTGTGAATGAACATTTAGACACATGCTTAATACATAACTAGCACTTGATCCAGCAGCTGTATTTAAAAAAAAATGTGCTGAGGGAAACTGACTCAGCAGTAATTAACAAAATGATATTGTCCAAATAACTTAGAGTACCTACTGGTAAGGATGTGCCCATTGTGTACAGCAAAGAAAAACAGCTGATGCTAAGGGCAGTGTGATTACAGAACAAATGTCCCTATAACAAATACGAATGGCAAATAACTCATTACAAAAAATAATTTATCAACTCTAGACAATTTCTTAATAGAGCATTGTTGATACTGAATAATTGCAGCTATTTGAATGGAACCAAGGAATTTCTAACATTTGCTCTGTCATAAAATCGAGAGCAGGAATGTCCACATTCATCCTTCCTTACTCTTACAAAATCTCCCATCTTTCAGACCTCAGTTCAAATGTTCCTTCCATCGGGGAGTCTTCCCGGATCTTGCCTTATTTTATCAGGTCCCCTGTTACGTGCTATCATAGCAATGCAGACACTTTCTTCACTGTCCTTATTTCTATCTACAATTACATATTATTTCTACATGTATTTGTTTAAGGTACATCTTCTCATTAGGATGTGGTCTCTGTGAGGGTGAGGTGCCTGTTTGCTAAGGATTGAAGAAATAACTGCAGAAATAGCAGTTAATACCATTATTCCATATTTAATGGGCACGCATACACTATTCCAGGCACAGTTACAAGCACTCTCCACGGCTTACTGCATCTATTCCTCACCACAATCCTCTGCAGTAGGTACACTGATTAGCTCTCATATCATAGATGAACAAGCTGAGACTCTGAAAAATTCAATCACTTGCTGAAAGTAGCACAGTGAATAAGTAAGGGATCTGAGATTTGTACCCAGATAGTTTGATTTCAGAGTCCTCACCCTTAAGACTGATGCTGCACTGCCTCCTAGGACGTTTTATATGTCCTCTTAAAAGAGTGAAATGTCCTATTGCTTTGAGGGGAAGACATTTAGGAAACATGAACATCCACCATGCAGCTGTAGGAACAGTGGTGGGCAGAGTATAGGAGCAGTCGGCAAGGCAGCCAGGGACCATGGCCTGGCCACAGAGAATCCTTGGGCCTTCTAAAGGTAGGGTCAGAGGGAAGGTAAAGGTAGGACTGGTCGGTCCCGGGGAAAGTAAAGGGAAGGTAGAGGAAACCCCCATGTCCACACCCGCACCACATGCCACTCCTAAGTGCCAAGTTAGAGAACTTGAGTGGTCTTATCTTTTCCCTCTGGACCTTTTCCGCTAACTTTGGTCTGACTACATTTTAGGAAGAGCCACTTTGTGAAATGAGAGGACCCTATGTGAGACCCGTCTTTACCTCTAGACTGCAGGAACTCTCAGGGTGACTCTATAAAAAGTCGCATTCTTTTGGGCTGAAGCAGTAGTATCCTGCTTAAGAACGTAGGTGCTAAAGCCAGGCTAGTCAGGCTAAAAGCAGACTGAGATAAAGGGAAGGTCACAAACCTGTGATCTTAGGTAAGGTATTAAACCTTTGTGGGCTTTGGTTTCTTCAACTGTAAAATAGGTATAATAGTATCTGTCTTATTAGATTGTTAGGATTATTGAGATAACTCATGTAAAGCACATAAAACAGTGTTGTATCTAATAAAAACCCAAAGAATATTAACTTTTATTACTATAGAAGTACGGGGATGGAGGAATTGAACTTGCGCTATGTCAGACTCAGAAGAGGTTTGGGATGGTAAACCAGTTCCCAACTCAAATAGCTGCGGACATGGCGACAGGGTGACACACAGCAGGTGCTCAACCTCTCTTTACAAGACAAATAAATGCATCAATCCAGATGGGCTTCTTTGGGCTACAGCCCTCTGGCAGGGAGCTTCCTCTACACCTTCTTGGGCTGTATGAACCTTCTAGTTTCGGTATTTCAGGAAAGTGTCTAAAGCTGAGACCTCATTATTCATCAGCCTAAAAAAAGAGACTGTGAATAATGTTTCTTTCTGATGCTTAATTTGGGGACCCCTTTTTTTTTAATCCTTATAGAGGGCAGAGGTAAGAGGTAAATCCAAATATTCCATTTTGTTATATGCCAGCAGGATCAGTCAAAGTTTGGGAGGGGAGAGCTTCCACCCCTCAGCAGAACTAAGTTTTTCAGACTTATTTCCACCTTTACTTATGCATAGGAAAAAAGTCTCTCATCCTCCAAATTAAATGCATCTATAAAGAGAGTTTCATTATGATGATACTGATAATATAAAATCACATTTTTATATGGTCTTTTACAGCAGCATTCTGAAATCCAGTGTAAATAAGACCATTTATACAGTTACTTAAGTCTTGAAGACATGTACTTTGGAATCAGCATTGAATTCTAGCTCCTCTACTGATCAGCTATGTGACCGTGGGCAAATTCCATAGCCTAGTTGAGCCTCAGTTTCTTCACTTTTAAAATGAAGCTACATCACTTCACCTTTAAAATGAAGTTACATCATTTGGAGGGCTGTTTAAAGATTGAGATAAGATATTTAAGGAGCTTACCATCATGTCTGACATACCTAACTAGGTATGTAACTATGTATGTATGTATATGAAAACCATCACTATGATACTTACAACTTTAAACTTCTACAACTGGGAGAGAAGATACAAATTCACCGATTTATATAAGCAAGACTAATTTTTTATATTTTCTCTCTTGGCCCTTGCAGTGGATGCTGCAGTTGAATCTATTCCATCCATTGCAACAAAAGGAGAGACAGACCCCCTGCTCCAAATGTGATTGCTTTTAACCCAGTCTTGGTCCTCCTCTCCCCTTCCCAGAGATTGGTTCAGGAATGGGAAGGATTAAGTCAATTGAGCCAGTTAAACCAAAGGAAAGGTTTGTGAAAGGCTTTGGGTAAAACCAAATCCCCATCTCTCCTTATGGACACGAATGGAGAAACATGGAGCCTTGTTGCCACCGAAAGCCATCTCATCTCGCACAAGATGTCATGGATGAAATGTTGGCTGCTTGCTTGTTCTCTCTTTCTCTCTCTTGTCCCATGCCTATGCATCCTTTTCACAGGCCAAACACATTAAAGGTGAGTAGAAAAATCAAAAGAGCCTCATTAATAAAAATTCAAAATAGTAATCTGCAATCATTTCAGCTAAAATTCAACCTGAGACCATGACAAGGTTTTGTGTGTATGTGTGTGTACGTATATATATATCACACATATATATATTCTTCTCCACAAATAATAATCTTGTAAGGAAGTTTAATGTTATTCCACAGCAATTTTAACAAAAATGTCCTCCATTTATTCAAATCCTTTATGTTTTGTCAGAGTGCTATCCTATCTTTTACCTCATAGCACTGTACATTAGAATAAATTCAAAAGACCAGGTATGGACTTCCTCATCTCATGGATAGAAAAACTAAGGCCCAGAGAAGTTCTTTTACAAAAGTTGCAGTGCTTCTCAGAGGCTGAGCTAGGCTGAGTACCCCTGGATTCCTAAATCTAAATTGGATTCTGTGCCTGGTTCTGCCAATTATAGAACTGAGGAAAGATATTTTAAAACAGCTTTACATCTAATCTGTGATTCAAATATGCAACATACAGAGAGAAATCTAGGTTTACATTCCAGCTTTATTTAGTCCTGGATCTACCACTAACTAGAGCTTATGTGACCCTGAGCAAGTCACTGAGATTTCTGGGTTTCGGTTTCTGCACGCCAAAGGGAGACATTTGTTGAGGTAGGTTTCCTATTCGTAAGCCTGTGATAAGCTCAGCTAATTGACCAGCTGGTCCCAGATGCAACTACAGAGAATCCTCAGTACCTTCTCCAGGCAGCAACCGTTGAGTCATCCCCAGTGGGTACTGAAGCTACAGCTCATTTGCATTCCCTGGGCTAGGTCCTCCCTATCTAGCGTGGCCCATAGATCAGCCACTTTGGCATCCCTGGAAGGTCTGTTAGAGATGCAGAATCTCAAGCCTCACCCTAGACCGACTGAGTAAGAATCTGCACTTTAACAAGATCCCTAGGTCACTTTTATGCACATGAAACAATGAAAAGCACTGGGCTGGGTGATATCCTAGATCCCTTAAAGTTCTAAAAGTCAATAACTGTAGCATTTAAAATAAAAGGGGGAGGATTTTCCAAGAACCTTGGGTAGCTGCACAAGTCTGCTAAATGGAGCCTTCATCCTCTGGTAAAAAGCAAAGCAGTTAATTGGTAATATTTTTGTGCTCCTCATGCCAAATTAATCACAACCAAGGTGCTGACTAAACCCTTAGGGGAAGACTAAGCTGTGGAGGGAACTAGGAAATCCACCTCGGCCGATGATCCCTTGTCCAGCTGCAGTCTGGTGGCTTCTGTACATTTGGCCAATTACATGGTGAATTACTCCAGTGACTATTTGTCAAATGTACCATCTACCCTCGGTCCTCAACTCTGTTGTCAGAACTGCTGTTAATTTGACACAGCCTTGTCAAACATCTCTCCGCTCCATTCGAACACCAAATTATCCTTGGCTCTGAGATCTGAAGATGACAGCAGACAGTGAAAGGTGCTAAACTTTACAAAACATAGGCTGCAAGTTGAGTTGGGCAGTGAAGAAAAGTATGAACCCAGGAAGATAAGAAAGAATATCAAGCCCAGTTGACAATTGATGCTTTGCTAACTAATAAAATCTCAGCTAGATTGTGGGTCAAGTATCGAAAACCCTCAAAACACGGCAAACAAACAAACAGCACCAAAACAAACAAACCTGGGTTCAAGTCTCAGGTTAGCCACTAACTAGCTGTGTGACTTTGAATATGTTACTTCTCTCTGGGTTTCAGCTTTTTTGTCATCTGTAAAATTTTAGATGACTACAAGAGTACCTAGTAAATCAGCAAGCTTTAAACTTTTGTGAGCACCAGAATCAATTGGAGAATTTGCTAGAATTTATCTATTGGGGTGATCAGAGCTTTTGATTCAGTAAATCCAGGGATGGGGCTAGAGCTCTGCACTCTGTACTGGTACTGTGGTCTGAGGATGCCCCTCTATAAAACGCAGTCATGGGGCAGTGGACGGTAAGAGATAATGCCACTAGAGCACTTAGCTAGCTCCTGGCTTTATGTAAGCTCTTGGTAAATGCTAGCTTTGAAAAGACATCATTAGCAATTCAGATAGAGGAGGTGACTTGCTCAGCGTTACACAGTGAGTACCAGCAGGATATTCCCTTTTCCACTGCACCAGAACGGTCTCCTGTGTACTCAACGTTTCTCAGAGCTACTCTGTGGGAACAAGGCAAGAGACTGGGAAAGATGCAGGTCAAATTATTATATACTGTCAAGTCAAGGAATGAAAGGAAGTGCTGCCCAGTGGGCAGATTATCCCAGAAAACTGGGGTCCAGTCTTGTTTTGTTATAAAACTGCTGTGTGACCTTGGACCAGTCACCCTCCCTGTCTGGAGATTAGTTTCTTCATTTATAAAAATGAGGGGATCCTTTAAACCTGTTTCCAGGGTTAAATTACTGTTATTCTATGGTAGATGCATACATCCTGGCTGGACCAAGCAGCTCCTTGCCCCCTTTTTATTGAGATGGAATGTACCTTTTACTCTGTGAAGCTTTTCTTGAACATACAACTCGAGGTAGCATCTCCCTCCTCTGAAACTCAGTAGCATGTATTATCTGTACCATGGACTAGCCATTCTGATTATTTTGTACCATTAAAAAGAACACCATAGAGGCAGTGGACTATTCCATCAGACTGAAAGACAACACTACTGATTTAGACACAAATCTTAAGAAACAGGAAAAGTCAGAGTTCTGCCCTTGTGATTCTTTTCATGGTGGGTATAGGCAACAACTTCATGTTACTGTTCACAAATGCCAGCCACTGTTCCAAGTACTTCCTCTATACGTCCTCCTGTAATCCTTAAAACCATCTTTTCAGGGTGGAACTGTAAGCCCCATTTTACTAATGAAGAAACTGAAGCTCAGAGAGGTTTTTCCGTGTTCATACGGTGAATGAGAGACAGTCTTGAGGCTTGGACTCTAGGCTGTGTCCAATCCAAAATCAAGTAGGTTTGATTCAGCTACAACTGCCTGTGCTAGCCTCTTCTCCAGAAGCATTAATTTGATAAATGCTTGCTGGATAATTGAAACATTTGTGATGTTCCTTCCAAATCTGTGCACCTTGTTTCATGTTATCCTGCAGCTGGTTACCATAAGGGAAGCAAAGTGTAGCTGAAAGATTCTCAGAGGAAGGTAGCCTATGTCTTCGGCTTCAGGGACCAACATTCTCAACTGCTAAACTAAATGATCCCTGATCTTGGGCTGAGGAAACTTGAAATGGCCCATAAAGCAGTATTCACATGTGAGGGCTCATTATTACAGTGTGTTTTCAAGGGGGAAGGTGGGGTTAGCAGGCTTGCCCTCCCATGACCCAGAGATGCTTAACCCAAACCACAGTAGGGACCTCTGACTCAGGGCAGGGAGCCTGCTGTAGTGTCCTTGAAGCCCGTCCAGCTTCCAGAAATTTCCCACAGTACAAGTTAGCAGAAGTGTTGAGAGGCAAAGAGACAGCTTGTTTATTGCTAAGGGAGATTTCAAAATTATGTCAGGGCCCATTTTTGTTATATCTCCCTAGGTGCCCTTTGAGAAGATTAAATAAGCATGAAGTCGTCCTGCAAACCTCTTCTCAGCAGAAGCAATAAAAAATTCCTGATTCCTTTAGGAACACAAGACCTGCTGGAGGTTCTGTACTTGTTTTGTTTTTACAAAATAATTTAATATTCATAAAAAGATAGTTAATAAAAATTTAATGCCAGCCCTTGATTCCCAAATCTGCCCATGGAAAATAGCTTTCTCTCTCTCTCTCTCGTTTCCTTCCCTCCTTCCTTCCTTCCTTCCTTCCTTCCTTCCTTCCTTCCTTCCTTCCTTCCTTCCTTCCTTCTTTCCTTCTTCCCTCTCTCCTTCCCTTTCTCCTGTCCTTCCTTCCCTTTCTTTTTTAAATAAACAGTTAATAATCTGTCCAGAGATTTCCCAGTAAGAATTGCTTTCATCATACTAAAACTGTTACCAAATTTCCTAAAATCTGAGATTTTATCAACTGTAAAATACACCATCAAGGTATTGACAGATATAAAGGAAAGAAGGAAAGAAATCAAATGTCATAGTATTATGCAAGTCTTACACTAAATTCAAGAGCTTTAGAAGGTATATCTTTGTCTTAAAATTGAAGACTATTGCACATTTTTCCTTAAAAACTGTCAATAATCCACTAAAGATGGGTTTGACTTCCAGCAGTGATCTAGTAAATGGTAGACCTACGTTAGTGGTGTTATATTTCACATTCTAGAATGGAAATTGAGCATACAAAGAGGCACAGTATTATTACTTGCCTTGAGAAATCACACAGTATTGCATATAAACTTTTTCTGCAGTTTATTAAATTTTGCTTGTTGGGTGACCTAAGTATTCTGACAGAATAAATATGTTTCCAAAATTTAACTCAATGGCTGTGATTCTCTTTCTTGAAAAAAAAAAGCCTAATTGAAAGAAAATGAGTCGTACTTAAGTCTTAGCCTCTGTGTAGGGCTGGAGAAGACCAGGTTCACTGAACCAGATGGGATTCAAGAGAAACTGACCATGCAAAGGAAAAGGACATGCAGGGAGCTTCAAGGGGCTTTGGTCCTGGGAGCCTGTTTGATCAATGAATTCCTAAGGGTCTGTTTCCACTTTCTCATCTATGAAATGGGAATTACATCTACCCTCCACATGTCTGGTTGCTACTAAGATTAATAAATACTATGCCAGCATCCATTATTATTATAATCTAATGACCCTGCTTGTTTGGTTATTTACTAATTACTTTACAACTTACAAAACTATTTAATTTACATTCTAATTTATCCAGTATAAGAAGCACAGGTTTTTATTATTTTTGTTTATTTTTTATTGATACATAATAATTGTACCTATTTTGGGGTATGTGTGATATTCTGATACATACATACAATGTATAATGATTACATCAGCATACTTAGGATATCTGCCTATTTCTTTCTGTTGGGAACATTCCAGATCTTCTCTTCTAGCTATATCAAAAACGTACAACAAATCATAGATGAGTCATTTTTAGGAGAGAAATTGGGTTCAAAGTGCTTTTAGGTATTGCTAATGCAGGAAATTATATTATAATATTTCTCTCTATAGACTTTTTTTCACGTTTCCTAAAGGAAACTTGTTAAGGAAAATCGTCTTTAAGTAACATGAAAATATATACTCTATGTAAGTGTATATAAATTGTAAACTAATTTGGTAAATTAATTGTAAAAATTGCTAAAGTAATTAGCACTCACTTGTAGTAGAAATAAATGAAAGTAGGTTTAACGAAAGGAGGTAATGGGACTAATGAAATCCAGGCAAGGAGATTCAATGAGAGTTCTAGAACTATGTGGTTTTTAAGGTGGATGAGATCTCGGAGAGTGACTTGTCTTATATATATGCATGGCTTTTTAAGTGTCAGAGGTGTATATAACCTGAACTTATGTACTCTCATGATGAGCTGAAATAAACAAACAAAAAAAGTGTCAGAGGTGAGAGTTGAATCCCACATCTCCTGAGCCTCAGTCTACTGCACTGACTTAGATGATTAGTTTTATTTTTGGTTTATTGTTTTTTTTTTTCATATCTGCAGAGAGCCATGAGCAGTGTTGCTACAGGTATGTACAAGCTTGGAAAAATATTACAGGTCTCACTGGCTAAGTGTGTCACTAGAATCTTGAATCTCTGGTAGCAACATTGACAAGAAGAAAGGTGGTCAGCAAGTGCTTGCCTATGCTCAGGGCAGAGCAGTTTCTGTTCAGGCTGGACCATTTTTTCTCTTTCTTTACTATTTCCTTCCCTCCTCCTCCCTCCCTCCCTCTTTGACTCTCTTCACTCCTTTCTCCTTCCTTCCTTCTCTTTTTTTCTCTTTCTTTCAGTCTTTCTTGATAGAAATAATCATTAGAAACCATTAGAAATGTGCAATGTGTTATTCATATGAGGCTGTAATTCTCTTGGGTTATTCTTGTCACATGATATATGAATTGGAAAAAGTAGGAATTTTGTTTGTGTGTGGTACGTCTGTGTGTGGTATGTGCGGTGAGTGCGTGTGTGAAGGAGAGAGAGAAAACGTAATGAAAAGGTTACACTGGCAAATGAGGTGAGAATGTGTATACACACACGCTCACACACTTCTTGAGTTTTAAAAGTGATAACTATGGATTGCAACTGTTCAAACACTGCAGAAACATATAAAGTGAAAAACAGAAGTGCCCCTACCGTCCCCTCCCACTCTCCACATGTGACCCCTGAAAAAACAGTTTCAAAAATAAATAAATAATGCCGGTGCTACTGGTTTTATCTCTGGAAAATATAAAATTGAACAATCCTGCACTAATAATAATACATTATTCAAGATGAATTCAATGTAAACCATGAAACACTGAATTAAGTATTAAAAAAAAGAAACCCCCAGAAAAATTTAGAAGAACAAATACTTAACCTGGAGTTTCAAGAGAAATTTAGCCATTCCAGAAAACCTACAATTTACAAAAGTACAAATAATTGGACAATATAGGTACTCGGGAGGCTGAGGTGGGCAGATTGCAATTAGCCCAGGAGTTTGAGTCCAGCCTGGGCAACAGAGCAAGACCCCGTCTCAAAATAAATAAATAAATAAAAATAAATTTTAAAAAATAGAAACAATTAAAAAATTGTTATGATATGAATGACAGCTTGGGGGAAATATCTGAAATGTACATACTAATAAATAACTAATATCTTTATTATATGTAGAACTGTTGAAACTGAAAACAAAGAATTCTTAAGAAAAATGAATAAGAATAGGCAATTCACATGGAAGCTAATTGAAACAGCACATAAGGTATGAAAAGATGCCCAATTGTTTAAGAAATGTGAGCAATATAAATAAATTAAAATAAGATTATACCCATTATTAACTGCAAAGAGCAATGAATAATCAGTGCTGCTGAAGGGAAGTGGGGAAAAAAGGTAATATACAGGCAAAATACATATAATAAATATATGAAAAAAGTATTACAAAATGTTGCTGGTGGTTTTTTCTCAAGAAAACAGTGGAATTCAGATGGGTTTTACTTTATAATATTTTAAGCATGTGCTTCAAGAAATGTAATTAGAAAGAAGACAAAAAACTTGTAGGTCATTGTAAAATGGAAAGGTTGACCTGATAAGAATGGTAAAAGAGAGAAATAAAAATATAGAAATGAAACCTTTCTACAAAGTCAAATATACTATCATTCTTTTCTGTATTCTGTATATTCTGTATTTTCTGTCATGTTTTACTTAATTGATGTTTACTAAAACATTTATACATGATTTCTTGCCTTTTATGTATTTTTACTCTTTTTTAGAAAAATATTTAGATCTTTGACTGACCTAAAATTTAATTTGGAGGAAGAGGTAGGTTAGCTACATGGTACTACATTTAAACATTTCCACATGGTTGCTGTTTTTTTAATTGCATAATTCACATATTACCAATGATGTGTGTATGTACGTGTGTGTGTGTGTCTGTGTGTATATATACACACACTTTTTTTTTTTTTGAGACAGGTCTTTGTTGTTCAGGCTAGAGTGCCGTGGTAGCAGCCTAGCTCACAGCAACCTCAAACTCCAAGCAATCCTCCTGCCTCAGCCTCCCAAGTAGCTGGGACTACAGGTGTGTGCCACCACGCCTGGATATTTTTTTCTATTTTTAGTCACCTGGCTAATTTTTTCTATTTTTAGTAGAGACAGGATCTTGCTCTTGCTCAGGCTGGTCTCAAACTCCTCACCTCAAGCGATCCTCCTGCCTTAGTCTCCCAGAGTGCTAGGATTACAGGCGTGAGCCACTGTGACTGGCCTCCCAATGATATTAATTATACTTTTATTAAGAAAACAATTTTCTTATGTTTCTAAGTTAATTTCTTTCCCCTTTATATAGAGTACACTGGGCCAGTGCTATGTTGCACTAATTGCTGTGGTTTTATAACTCATTTATACTTCTAGTAGAGATATTGTTCTCTTATTATTTTTTATTTTCCTGATTCTTCATATATATTTTTTCTTTCAAACAAACTTAAGAATTACCGTGTCAAATTTCTAAAACAATGCACCAAAGCAATCAAAACCAGAATAAAGCCCATTGGTATCCAATGAAATTACACTAAATTCAGAATACTTTACAAAGAGCTGATCCCTTTAAAATGATGTCTTCTTAAAAAATAAGTTTTTTTTTAAAAAATGCAAAGTTTTCTTTTATTAAAAACTTATTATTGGTAAAAGGGCTCTTCCCCCCCACCTTCCATTATAGTTTTTTGTTAGTGTTTATAAACTCTTTATATAGGAAAGCTACGGAAACTCTTCCCTAACTTCTCGTATTGTTTTTAAAGGTTTTTCCCAGTTAATTCCCTTATATTTTGCTTGAATAATTTTTTTTGTTTGTTAAACAATGAAATTATTTCTCTTTGCTTTCCTACATTCCTTATTTTCTCTCATATAATTGCACAGGCTAATAATTTTTTTAAAGTTAAGGAACAGTGGGGATGGTGAACATACACATCCAAATCTTGTTCCAGCCTTTACTGCTCCATCCTAAGACGAGAACCCAGAGATGGAGCTTTTAGTTAGATAGCTAGATACAGAGAAATAAAGAGAGAGACCCATGGGAAATACTCATTGCTTCCTAATTTCCTAAGGGACTTTAAATTTATAACCAAGAATGAATACTGAATTTTTATTACTAGCCCTTCCATTATCTATTGAAAGGGTAAAAAGTTTCAAACTTTTATAAGATATAATATGTTCCTTATGTACTTGAAACCTTTTAAATATATTTAAGAAAAAAGCTTTTCACCCTTTCAAGTTAAAAAATAAGATAGATAATATTATCCTTATATTTTGAAACTTTACTATATGGTTATATTATAGTTTCATTTTCATATTCTCTGGATTCAAGTTGCTAAACTTATTTAAAGAATTTCCCCCACTGATATTCACTAGTGAAGCAGACCCATCATTTCTTTCATGTACTTTTGCTTTTTAAAATGTAGTTTTTGTACCTTAATTATTGTATGTGACTTTCTAAATCACTGGAAGTTTTTCCTTCTCTCTGCTATGATCTGTAAGAGTTTAAATACCTCTGGAAGTATTTCAATTTTCGTATTTGATAGGATTTATTGTTGAAACCTCTGGGCCACTCTTTTGGAGTGGGAGTTATATTTTCCCATCAATTTTCTTAAGTTTATCTTTGGTTATTTGTTTGTTTTTCTTTGCTATTTCTCCCAGGGTCACTTTGCTAATTTATGTTTTCTAAGGATGTCATGTATTTTACACACATTTTCTAAGATATGTGCACAGTTTTCTTCTAATCTCCCCTTTCTGTATAATTATCATGCTTTTACAAAAATTACTACTTTAGTGTATTTATATTGTCTTCCTTTCTGATTCTTTAATAAGCCATTCCTTGACAATTATTTCTCTGTTTTACTTAAATTTTTAAAAGCACTAACTCTGATTTATTTGTGGGTTAATTGATTTTCTAATTTGTTGACTTTTGACCTTGATGATTTCCTTGTTTCCTTAGATATTTTGTTGTTCTTTTTCTAACTTCTTGAATTATACGTTTAATTTGCTTTTTAAGATTACTTGTTAGAAATGTATTTGAAGCAACTTTGACACTGTTAATTATTTTCACCACATCTTTGAGGATCAATTATGTATTATTTTAAATTACTATTATTTTTGTCAATTTAATTTTTATTGCATCTTAGACAAAAGTTATACATAAAAGTTTATACAAATGATAAACATTCTAGATATACTGCTTAATGTTTCCATCATTTCTTCTTTTGACTTCCTATCACTTTAATTCATTTGGATGATATTTTGATTTGAATTATATTGATTTAAAGTGATTATATTTTTATTTTGTATTGTAATTATTACAATTATAAAAATATCTTTTGGTCTTGATTTTTTTTTTATCTTAAATCCATTGTTATATAATAATAATAATGATAAATTGATAGCTTTCTTTGCGTTTGTATTTGCCGCATTTGTTTTTGCAAGTGACTTTAATTAGAATGTTTTCCAATACCTTTACTTTATAGGACTTTCTAATAAAAAGCATTTTGCTGGGTTAGTTGCTTGATTCAATCTGAGAATCTTACTCTTTTGCTAGGTGGGTTGATATATAATCTAGTTTAGAAAGATAAGCTTGGTCTTAATTTTGTCATTTTGATTTCTGCTCTACATTTGCTTTTCAGTCATCCTTATCCTTATTTCTGACATTAGATTTAACTACAATCATCTTCATCTTTCTTTACTTTATTTCCTTTAGGTTATGTAAGATTTTTGTAAGATGTATTGCCAGCTTTTGATTCTTCTGCCATAAATGTCCTCAGGCTTTCATGCTTTAGTGTACACCCAAAAATATGAGGGATAAAAACTCAATTTTCTCAGCTTTCCCCACTAAAAATTTTGATGTATGATGCCTCAGATAGAGCCTACTTTTAAGGAAGCATCCCAGGTGACTCTTATGTAGGTTGTCTATGGGATACGCCTTGAGAAACACTGCATAATAGTTATCTATGTTAATTTTAACCATATCTTTAATCTTCTACTTCTTGATTCACAAACTCTAAAAATAAAACAGTAAGTACTAAGTCCTTGTTATGAATTAGCAAATACTTCCTCTTTCCTCAATAACCTCTATCCATAATTTTGATTTACATTTTAAGATTATTTTTCTGATTTATTATTTTTACATATTTTCAGTATCTAGCTTTTAAAAATATTTCAGTTATGTTTTATTCAGAAACCTTAATTCCTGGAGTTGTATAGCTTTAGTTCTAAATGCCATCTTTAGTTCTAAATGCTAGCATGCTGGCTTTTCCTATTCTAAAGTTTCTTATTTTGACTACCCTTTACTGGGTGCCAGACTGTTGTATTAAGACATTATTTCTCAAAAATAAGGACTCATGGATGCTGTGTTCCCTTAAACTTTGTATATTGAGGACAGAATATCTTTCCTTTGTCTTTATATCGATAATTATATTCTTAGGTTACATGTTCTCCCCCTCGGAAACCTATAAAAACTTTTCTGTTGTCTTAGGAAGTTAAATACTGCTGTAGAGTAGTTTGAGACCTTTTTTCTTTTCTCTTTGTTGTAGGTCATTCACTTTTTCTTACCGAAAGTTTAGTGATTTCAGAGGAATATAATAAGGTACTAGACAGATTGTATAATTTTTATCTTGGAACTCAGTGTGTTCTTTTGGAACTTACACATATCCATAATACAATTATGGGATTAATGAATTTCATAACAGGTATGTACAAATATATAATGTGTCATTAAGAGAGCAGCTTCTGTCGTCATATTTTCTGTATAACCATTGCTTGGCTATCTAACCTTGAACAAGTTAATAATGTTCTCTGGGTCTCAGCTCATCATCTATAAAATTACAACTATAAACAACATGGCATAATAGTGAAGACTACATGGAATAACAAAATATATGTAGGTGTCTAAGCATATAATAGGCATGCAAGAAGTGTTTATTATTATCATCATTATTCTAATTAGTTACTGGCATTAGACTCAAATATTTTTTCTATTCCATTTTTTCCCACTCTATACTTCACTAACATTAAGGTTCTGCATGTTTAACCCATGGTAACTGTCCTGCATATTTATTATATTTTCTCTAAGTGATTCTTATCTCTACATCTTTTTTCTTCTACATTTGGCATGATTTTCTACAACTCTGATTTTTTTTTTACCACATTGATTCTCTTACTGTTTTAGATTCATTTATTAGTTTCTGTACAGATTGCTTTGCCTTCATTTTCTCCCTTTTAATCTCCATTTATTTGCTATCTCATGCTTGACCTTTTGTTTCATATATTCTTTCAATTTTTGGTGAGAAAAAATTTTGTTATGGAAAATTTTTATTTATCCTGGAATATATTTCAATAAAAGGCCCATCACAGGTCTTTTGCACATTGAGTTCCTCCCTTCCGGTGTGGTAGTTTTCTCACATGGTTGCCTTGCTGTTTCTTTGTTTAGATAGACGCTTCATCTTGATGGAGACACTGTTACTGGGTTTTCCCGTTTGTGCAAAGATAGCTTGGGTAGATTCCTCTGGATTCTGCGTGCATTGATTACTGGCCCTGCTCGTGCATCTTTGCCTCTTCGCAGTCTCTCAATTTGAGTTTGGTGTTTATTGTTTTTGTTTTGTTTTTCTATTGTCGCTTTAGTCTCTACGGCTTTTGGATGGAGAGGAGAGAAACTACACTGAATTTTTGGATTCTTGCATCTCTCCACGTTGCCAACACTTTTCACAAGTGGACATTGTTAAACATGTTTTCTGTTTCTTCCTCAGTGGGGGGGCAGGGTGACTGTGTGTGTGCATCGTGTGTGCACGTGTTTGTGTGTATATGTGTGTACTGCCACACTCTCAGATCGTGCTGTAGTAAACTACAGCAGAACTTCTCTAGGGCATAACCTCACAATATAAATCACCATTGTAAAGGCACATAACTTTGGACTCAGTAATTCCATTTTAAGAAATGTATTAGGAAAAATAGGGTGCAAACATGTCAGCAAAGTGATGCTTATTTTAGAGTGTTTATAATAGAAAACCACTTAGAAACAATGTAACCATCTAACAACAGGTGCTCACTAAATAAATATTAAATAAGTTATGGTAAATATTGAATAAATAATGAATATTGAATAAATTATATTCAATTAAATATTTTATAGATATAAAGTATAGTTATACTTAAACATATGAAAAGGTAAGTGGAAAAAATAATATATACAATAGTAGCATATGATTATTTATATAAAAGTATGTCACTAAGTGTGAATAAAAGGCAATATTAACAATGATTATAGCTATGTGAGTATGTGCAGGTGGTTTTCACTTTTGCACATATTTTTAAGAATGATCATTAATTAGTTTTATAATCATAAAGATAGTCATAGACCTAAAAACTGAGAAAGGTACACACTGACTGCCATGATCTCCAGGATAATTTAAAGTATTAATTGAATGCTCTTTGCCTGGTACTATGTAAGGTCCTTAATATAATTATCTCATTTAACCCTCTCAGCTGCTCCATAAGACAGAAATTAGTCTTTTTTGTTTTTAGTTGAGAAACTTAAAGGTTGGAAAGGTTAAACATGTCCAATGTCACACAGCTTATAAATGTGAACCCAGTTCAATGTGACTCTAAAATTCATCAATCTTCCCAGTGCCTCTTGGGACCATTACATACATCTTGATGCTTTTATAGGTTACAGGTTTAATAGAAAGCTCATTATATGAACTTTTAAATACTAACCCTTGTCTTATAGTCTAAGCATGAACTTAGAAGAGGACTCAAAGGACAGAGTAAAGACATACCCAACAGAGAAAAGATGAAAATTCATATTTCCATGTATAAAATTCAATTTCATTTAACATTCTCTTTAACATAATATTTTATGAAATAAAGGAAGAGTTCTTGACCAACAAGCGTTTAAATCATGGGATCAGAGAGCATTAACTCTTTCAAGCCATCAACTGAAAAATTTAATTCACCAAAGAGGCACACTTTCTTCAAAATATTCTCATGGTCTGAGGATATTATGAATTTTCATGTGACTTTACCCAGTCGCTAGACCAATCACAGAGTGTGGTTTGATTTTTGTTTTGAAAAATACAACATTCTTCAACCATTTTTTCATCATAAATCCAAACTCCAACTTTCAAACATGTTTTCTTTTGCATGATTAACAGTCTATTCAGAATGATGCCCAATCAAATCAGTCTACTTTAATTTCAACAAGAGTAGCTAAAGTTAAAAAAACAAGAACAGCAGCAACAACATAAATGATGTAACCTGAGAGCACAGACATAACAGGTGCTGGATGTTTAGGGGATTAGGACTAAAGTAGTGATTAACAAAGTTTCCAACATCTCTTCTCCTGGAATCTATTACCATCTATCAGACTCTGTTACTACATAACAGAACAAGTAATAAAGTTGAAAAGTAATCAAATGCCAAATACCAAAACGAAGTAGCAAGTTAATAGGTTATCCATACTGGCCCCCTACTCCAAAGGCAACAATAATGAGCTATTCAAGGACTCTGGAGTTAAAGCAATAAAATTAAGGAAGAGCATGACACTTAGAAGATACAATAATGGAAGCTCATCTGGCATCAAGTCCTCATAGGAAAGATTTGCCAAAATTCAATATTGTTCACTGCCTTAGCAAGAAATAGAAATTTAAAAACTGGAGTTGGACAAACAGTGGAAGATAATGTGGAATGGTGACAATTATCATCTTCCTCCTCTGTCTCCAATTTGGAGGGCAATACAAATGACAATTTGCGAATTAGTATCACAAAACATGAGGATTCAGAAACTAAACTATAAGTCTTGGCCCAAATAGGCTTTTTTATTGGAGTTCACTTAAGTCAAGAGTTTTGATAAGAAACAGTCTGAATTATTGTCTCTTATCTATCATAATAATAGTGCCAGGCCTACCAAAATACTACTTATTGGTAAAATGAATAATAAAGCAACAAGGACTTGATGCAAGTATAATATTCTTGGACACAAATAATCTGAATATGTTTCTGAATTCTGAGTCAACCAATAGAAGAAATGTTTAATTCTCCACCTACTCAACCTAAATAAATAAATAAACAAACTCCCCAAATCAGACACAACAACAACAAAACTAACAAATAATGATATTCTATCCTCTCAGTATAAATGAAAAACAATCTCAACGGCCCATTTAGTTTCTTTCTCTAGCACAACAACAATTCCTGAATTGAAACTAAGGCTTAGGCTCACCATTGCTATACTGATAAAACAAACCTGGTAAAACCCAACTAGAGCCTCACAAAAAAATTTTAACTTGTCCCCAAGTCTTCGTGGGATACATGTCTATAGGTTATCTGCAAAGACACCACACATTATTATAAAGGGAACAGCTAAACAAATTGGCTCCAACAGAAATACATATAAATGGATTAAAAACTGGCTATCTAACCGTATACAGAGAGAAATCGTAATTGGTAGTCCGTCTAGTTGGGGAGAGGTTTCCAGTAGGGTCCCACAAGGATCGATATTGGGTCCCATTTTGTTTAATATCTTTATAAAAAATCTGGAAGACAAAGTAGAGAATGTGCTAATTAAGTCGACTGATGCCACTGCATTAGGACTGATGGTCAAAGTAAATTGGATATAGATAAACGCTACTGGTCTTTAGAAAGCATAAGGAAAGACCAATGTTAACAGAGAATAAAATTCCAGTAAGTTGTTTTTTTATAAGTGTATTATTTTTAAAAAATCAAATTCCAGGCAGTAAGAATAAATAGATTGAAAGAATCTTAGTGGCTTTGTATTACAAAAGGATAGACACAAAGAATAAAGACAACACACAGAATTTCATGAATGCAGAATAAAGAACACCCTCCAATGGAGATCTCTTTGGTGTAGCTTTATTTGGAAAACTGGTGGTTTTAGGTTTCTTGATGCAATACGGATATTGGAGGCATTTCAGATATGCAAGAACTTGGTGGTGAATAGGCAAAAATAACTAGATTCTCAAGTATGCATATACTCAGTAATTAGCAGAAAAGTAAACAGAGACACAAAATCAAGCTTAAAAGAAAAATAAAGAGAGATGAAAATTTGAAGTATGAGCAAGAATAGTGGGTGAAATCAATCAAAGGCAAATTCTACTAGGACACACACACACACACACACACGCACATACACACACGCACGCACAAATAGAAGAATGCAAAGGATAACAGGAAGGACTCTCTTAACACTAGGATAGAAATTATATTTTTTTAACTACTCCAGAGGAAAACTTACTCAGTAGACCTCATGTTGGCTTGAAGTTTATTTTTTAAAATGTTAATACTTGACAAGTTAATTTGTCACAGGAAGGCAACTGTTTAAGTAACACTTGCTTACGGACTTTTATGTGCAGGTAGGTGGGATTTTTCAGAGAAACTGAACTGAATACATGGACTAATGTGGAATCAGCTTTTCAATTTTATTTCATTTCTCTCATTGGCTAGCACAGTGGAATCTGCACTGGATAAGTACAGGAAAACCCAGATCACATCTCAGAATTTTTGTTAACTTTGCTATGCAATCTTGGCTATGTCATCTTCTCTAAGAGGCTTAATGACAGGACAGGAATTATTTTTAAGAGCTGCAAATTCCCTTCTTAAAACAAAAACTTAAGGGAAATTAACACAGAAAAGAGAATGGAAAAATGTGGAAGTACTCATTGAATCAACATTGGTCTCCCACCTGGGCAGGCATCCCATTTTCATCCCTCCCTGACCTCAGGACAGAGAGCATAGTTTAAAAATCACTTCAGATGATCTGACACACTAATTCCACACCTAGGAAACCATCAAAGGAAGGTGAAAGATTCAATCCCTCTCCTAGTGACTGATTTTTCCAGAGCAGCCAACAATACTTAGCTGATTCTCTGTGCCTGATCTTTGAAAAACAAAAATAACTTCAGAATTACAGTTGAAAAGAAGGGACATTCTTGATAAGAAATAGACTGGCATTATTCATGATGCTGACACAAAAGAAAGCATTGTGTAATCAGAACCCAATGTGAATCTCCCCTAACCTTTCATGCTTGGTAAAAAAAAGAAACCGTGGGAGTCTATAATGTGAGATGGCCACTTTTTTTTGTTTTAATCTAGTCAAGATGGCTTGTAGGTATTCTGTTCTAAGAAATAATTGATAAAATTTGACACAGTTGGTTTGCCATAGATTTTTACAGCTAAAACTCATTTTTGATTTCATTGGTTTGACTTTAAAACTTCTGACATAAAATATTTCTCTCTAAATAACACTCTCCTTTAAGGGTACAATTAATTGCATCCTACATGCTAGAGCACGTAAAAGATACAAGTGAACATCACCAGTAAGTCTGGAGACGGTAAATTTTATTTTAAAAACTAATAATGCTTGGTATTTATAATATTTTAACATTTTATTAATATTTACCAGTTATTGAGTGTTTACCATGTACTGAGAACTATGTTGTCCTCTTTACACATTATCACTATAATCTTCATAATAACCTTATGAGAGAGGAATTAACCCCATTTTACAGACGAGGAAACTGAAGGGTCAGAGAGCTTATTTTTTTTTTATGTTCATTGTCACACAACTATTAAACAGGAGGGTAAATATTGAACTTGACTGACTCCAAAATATTTGTTCAGAACCATTGTGCTAAATCATAACTCCTGATGTCTTAATCCTTACATATGCTGGTCAAAGGAAATGGAGATACCAATTTTGTTAAAGAGTATTCAGAACAGGACAAGCATATTATTTTGGGGGGCTTCAGTTTCTCATGCTTGAACCCAGAGAGTTGGATGCTTTGGGCTGGATAATTTGTTGTAGGGAGGCTATCCTGTGCGCTATAGGATGGTTAGTAGAATCCCGGGCTCCTACACACTAGATACGTAATTGGAACCCAATGTGGACCTCCTTTAACCTTTCATGCTGGGTTTTAACCAATAAAAATGTCTCCAGATGTTGCCAAAAATCCTCTGGGAGACAAAATTGCCCTGTTTTGAGAACTACTGCACTAGAAGATCTCTAGGTATCTTTTTTGATCTCTCACTTGAATTGTGAATCCACCTTTAGTCAAGAGGATGTGCTTTTCACCACTACGGAGTACCTAGCCAGTGACCCTTTCTCTACCTCCATCTCAGTACAATGAAATTTAAAACCATCTGAAGGCTCCAGGCTCAGTTTGTATACAATCTCCACTCCTCAGGTCTTAAATTTATCATTTAAATGCAAATTGGTAAAAAAAAAAAAAAGGGTGGATGAAAGTGAAAAGAGATCAGATGTTAGCTTATCTTATTAAGTCAGCCTTACATTATGCAATTGATTTAGACTCATTTCAAACTGCAGTCCTATGAGATAGTATTGTTTATTTATTCATTCCCTTTTCTTTATTAAGACTACCATATCAAGAAAATCAGAAAATAGGTTTAAAAGGCACTCTTTCATTTGACATCCTGAAAGAGCCATATGGAAGGTTGGAATCTATTGACAGATTGTAGTAAGTGAAATATTCAGCACGGGAAAGAAATTGACAGTTTCCTAGATCCATGGTTTTTTGGCTTTCAAGGGCCAGACTTAAAAATTTGCATCATTGTAAATATCATCTTTGAGAAAGAATTGCCTTTGATTAGAGAATAGTCCAAAACCAGCTATCAGACCTATGGATATGTGGAAAACATTACTGAGTTAGAAGCTTCCATAGGGTTTGTTTCAAATAAAACCAAATGATAGAGATTACTTATGGTGTGCTATCCTCAGAATTAAATTGAAATTAGAAATATTAAAATACCAATGAAATAACCAACTATCATTATGGTAAATAATTCCAGATGATTGAAAAGTATTACTGTTTTCCAAGTCCCATCACTATTAACCACAGGGTGTCCCAAAAGTTGCCATACATAGGGAAAATGGGAAATTATAGCTAAATGTACCTTTACTTATAAAATATTCATTACAAAATTATAATTTCCTATTGTAATTTCCCATGTAATTTCATACTGTATTTATTGAATCCATCACACTACACACTACCTTATAAACACTATTTAGGGCAGATATTAAAACAAGACTTTGTTTTCTTTGTCTATTTCTAAGGGTCTAAATTTGAACTATGGGGAAATGTACACACATTTTCTGCTAGTGCAGAAAGTGCTACAACAGGCAGCCAGGTGAAGTTAATTGTGAGAGTAGAGAGGGATAACTCTATTGGGACTGCCATTGAATGCTTCAAAGTGGTGATTCTCAAACTTGGCTGCAAATTAGAGTAACCTGGGGAACTTTTAAAAATTATTATGCTCAGTCACACTCCAAGACAATCAACTCAGAATTTCTGGGAAAGGGGACCAGGCTTAACTATTTTTAATTCTTTGTAGGTGATTCCACTGGGAACTGAAGGTCGAGAACCATTGACTTAAAGAAAGAACTGGGTTTAAAACTGTATGGGAATTCTTTGCCTATGCCCTACTGAAGCAAGATGGTGGCCTCACGTAGTCCAATACCACAATGATAAGCGGTATATGTGCACAGAATTAAGTGTCACTTAAGGGGAAAGTTATTTCTCTTTTTTGTCCTACACTTCTCTCTGTCGGATTACTTCAAGGAGAAAGTCTCAGTTTGTTGCTGGTGGGTCTGTAATATGTCTCTATACTTGCTGATGTCCTTTTTAAAGTCAAACAGGATGCAGATTTCAGGTCCAGAGCCTGCATCTATTATAACCAAGAATTTAATAGCATGGTATTTATTTATTTATTTGTATTTACAGTTATTAAGGTTATTGTCTAGCAAGTAATACTGATTGGAGCTACATGAAGTTTACTTTTTAAATCAATTTAAATACAGTGAGTAAATTTAAAGAAATAGAAAGTGAGTAAGAGTAGACTTTATACTCATATATAAAAAAAAATCATAAAGGTGGTTCTCAGATGACTAAAGTTTAGGTAACCCTACTGTTAAAGGAAAGGACATCCAAATCTTGCATCCTGAGTTTGGGCCCTAAACGTGCCTCTATCACTAATTATCTGTGTGATTTGGGAAAAATGACTCACTCATTTCCTTTCCCAGGCCTTGGTTTCCTCATTTGCTAATCAAGGCCATTAACCTATATTGCTAGCATTCTTCTATGAGTTTAAAAAGCAAGGAGGGCTTGCCGTCCAAATTTACCTTGTTGACATCCAGGCGCATTTTCTCATTGTTGGCACTAGCAGCCTTCTCAGCTGCTTTCTTTTGGCGCTGGGGGCCCCTCCCAAAGAAGATGTAGTTGACCAAAGCATATTCCAGAAGGGCCATGAAAACGAAGACAAAGCACCCCATCAGGTACATGTCAATGGCCTTCACATACGGGATTTTAGGAAGAGTTTCCCGGAGGTGGGTATTGATTGTGGTCATTGTCAGGACAGTTGTGATTCCTGAAAAAAAGAAAAACGAGAGCGTTAAAGTAATAACGTTGCTATCTTCTTTCTGCTCCCATAATAGCTGCAAAGGTTAACTGTACTCATTTACTCATTCATATAGGCTATAATATATTTATTGGACATTAATTATATACCAGCTCTATGATAGGCTAAGAAGATATGCATACATTAACTTAGAGCAAATATTGATTGGAACATTTCCTTTAACTATATTTTTATATTTATAGTTATCTATCTAGTGGAGAGCTAGAAATGTGCATTAAATGCTATGACAGACATGTGTTTAAGGTGAGAGTCGAAAATATTAATATATGGAAGACCCTAGTTCAGCTCTGTGATGTTTCAGGGAAAAGATCGGGAAATGGAGACTTTTGAGTTGATTCCTGGAGAATGAGTGAGAGTTACTCAGGAAACCAGGGACTGAGGGTCAAAAGTTATGGTAGACCTAAGGGCACTGGTGGTGGAGAGAGCTTTATATACAAAGGTTGGCTTTGGGGGAGAGTACACAGCCCATTAAAAGGATCTTAGGAAAACCATTATGGGTCCATTGTAGGACATGATGGGAAGAATCATGAGAAAAGTGGATGCTAAGTAAGGGCTGCATAATAGGGAGCCACAGATACAGAGCCTAAGGGCAAGTCTGAACTAAAAACTGAAAGCAATGTGGAGCACTGGCCAGCTTCAAGCAGGGAGGCATGTGGACAAACTGTATGTAGGACAATCGCTCTGGCAGCAGCGTGGAGGATGGGGGGGAAGCATGTAAGGCAGGAATAAAGAATAACAGTTAAGAGGTTTTCAGAATAATCTAAATAAATAATAAAAAGTAAATTATTATAAAATGATAGCAATGGTACCAAAAGCAATGGATACATTAGACAGATGGTACAAATGAATGACTGTAAACATTTGGAGATTGGACATGGAGGGTAACAGAGAAGCAGGAGTCATAGCCCTCCTGTTTGTGGATTGGACAGTTAGGCATACAATGCCCAGATAAATATCACAGAAGTATTTTAAGATTCTTTATGGGAAATGCCATACTAGGTCAGGCTACAATTGTTCATCCAGTTGGGTGGGTATCTCTGATAGTGGGGAGTAGTTTCTCTCAAAGCTGTAATTGGAAGGTAACAGCACTGTGAGGCCAGAGTCCTGAGTATGATAAAGTTCAGCTCTGTAGTAAAATAATGATGTGAAAATAGACAAAGTTCAGGGGTCAAGATCCCACAGATGGAAAGTGTAGAGTTGTCTTTGAGTCGGAATCTTTCCTAACCAGGAACTCATACCCTTAAACACTAACCAACAATACTTCCCAAAAGTTAAACTTCATCTCTATGATATTTTTTAGAGGACATAGTTTTCTGATTTAATTGTCTCCCTCTGATAATATCATAATTTTAATTTTGTTTTTATACATCTTCATAAAACTGTTACAGAAAAAATAAATTTGAACATTTGATTCTGAGCATGCCCAGAAAAGCCTTGGCCTGGCTTTAGCTGTAGGTGTCTTACATTTTTTATGTCTTCTTTATAGTAGTCATTTTGAAACACTTGCCAGTTTCATTTTTCTCTTCATCAGTTCAACTACAGATTACCCTGTACCACAAGTATATAATAAATCTGACAATGCCTATTTTACTACTTATTGAAATCTCATTTTAAAGTTTTTCTGAACCTAATAATACAATGTTCACATAAAAAACATTTTAAAAATTCCTTTTAAAAAGTCAATAAATTACTTATTGTTCCTCTAATAGACATAAAATAGACAACAGATTTTAACTTTGGAAAAATAGGATATTTGCAGATTTTAGCGATTCCTTCATTCAGAAAATATTTACTAAGCGCTGCTCTCTATGCAAGACACCAGATATAAAACCAGGTATGGACCTTTCCCCAGGGGATCTTTCAGTGCTGTGGGAGAAAAGGACATCACATAACTAAATAAATATAAATTATGGCTATAGTTAGTCTACACAAGGGAGTTCTATGGTATTGTAAGAGTATATATCACAGGGACTTGACTCAGTCTGGAAGGTCATTCTTTCTCCTTTCTTCCACCCTTGAGTCACCATAATTTAATATTAGCACAGCAGCCAAAGTGATCTCTTTAAAACTGAAATCAAATCATGTCACTTCCTTGCTCAATGGCTCTCTATTTCACGCAGAATAAAAGCAAAGCCTTTACCAGAGCTGAAGAACCCCTCTGTGATCTTTTAGTCCTCTTTTCCCAACATTATCCTTACTACTGCTTCTGAACTCACTCTGCACCAGCCTCACTGGCCTCCCGCTGACATGCAGGGCTTGTTCCTACACAAGGGCCTTTGTAGTAGCCTGGAATATTATCCCCCAGATATCCATATGGCTCTTCATCTTTAAGTCTTTGTTCTCAGGACAACTTCTGAGTGAGATCTGCCCTAATTATTCTAAGCGTCACCCCTGGCATATCCAAGTCCCTCTCTCTTATTTATTTCCCTCTATAGATTTGCCACATTACAGAATTTGCATGGTCATTATATTTATTGTCTATCTTCTACTGCTAGATATAACTTTTAGAAGAGCACTGCTGTATCTCCAGTGCTTAGCATGGTTAGCACATACTAGGTGTTCAACGAATATTTGTTGAATAAATAAATGAATGACCGTTCTAAGAAAGTAATGGTTGGATTGAGATCTCATGGTAAAGAACTTAACGATTCAACATTTTAAAGAAAATAGTCAGAACTCAAAATAATAAAGATGTGTAAAAGGCCATACATTTACTTCATCTGGAGTTAAAATATTCATGAAATATAGTTTGTTCTCCTCCTCTGGTGTTAGAAAAAGAACCAGGCATAAGATGAGTCATGCGGTGGATGATTTCCCAACTTTCTTACTTTGTTATCTCGTGTCTCAGCCATGCTACTCCAATATGTTAATAACACTTTAGAATTATTTCTGCCTATCCATTCACTACACAAATCTCCTTGTCTCTTTCTCAGGGAAGAAAAAAAAAAAAAACGAAAGGGAAAAAAAAAAACACGACAGGGTGCTCTTCTTAGCTAAAGAAGCAAAGTTACTAATTTCATAATTATGCAAGCAATATTTCATGAAATATGTTTCAATAAAAATATCAAACTGATGCAACTAATTTCATCATCAACAGCTATAAGGTTAACTAATTCTGACATGGAAGAGTTTTAATTTGTGTTTAATTGATTTAAAGCTGAAGCAGATCATCCAAAGCCTCATGGCTAAACTCTTGTAACATGCAAGGTTCAGTCTCATCATGCATCATAAATTTCAGGATAAAGGAGGCATGTTCATGCATGTACACACACGCACACACACAGAGTCAAACTCCACGAGCAGTTGGAAAACGGCCTACCTAATGCCACTCTTGCAGCGGAAGCATCGTAATTAATCCAGAAGGAGACCCAGGAGAGGATGGTAATCAGGATGGAAGGCATGTACGTTTGCAGGATAAAGTAGCCAATGTTTCTTTTAAGCTTAAAGCTGAGGGACAACCTGGGATAGGAACCTAGAAAGGCAATTTTAGAACATTGTCATTATCAATCAATATTTATAGGATATCTTTCTTTAAAGGTTCGTAACAGTTTGTATATCTCCTCTAACTCAATTTCAGCTCTTGGTAAAGGACACTTTCTTCTGCAAAAGTAGTCTGTGAGCACTGGGTTTTTAATTAGAAGGAGTTACTGTGTGATATACATCCTGTACTCACCTGTAATTAAAAGAATTTCAGCTCTTCCCTGCTAAGCCTCATATGCTGGATCAAAGACACTCATTCTCTGCAATTGTGATGATAAGACAATTTGGGGTAGTTCCTTTGTTCACTCCCTCAATTATTTCTCAGTAAGTTCATCCTCTAAGTTTTGTCTTATACAAGAATAAGGCTGCATGTTTTGAGTAAAAGAAATCTCACCAAGCCATAGGATGCATTTTAAGTCTGTGATCGATGGCAGGGCTTCAAGGACTGCAAGTTTGTGTGGGTTTTTATGTGTTTTATGTGTATGCATTCTTTTCTTTTTTTTTTTTAATAGCTTCATTGTTTCCATCAGAATTCTAAAGGGATCCCTGACACATCAAAAGGTAGAGAATCACTGCTTCTGAGCAATATTTGTGGGAGGTACAACTAAAGAACTGGTTTCCTAAATCTGGGTCCTTTGATTGTAGTGATCTGTGGAATTACTCTTTAGACAAGATAAATAACAAAGAGCAGCCTTAAAATATAAAAAGTTTACACTGATAAATAAGGGGAAGAAAGAAAGCCTTGCCTAGTCTTCCTGGCCTAAGCCAAGCATCTTAATATGAAAGCAAGAATATTTTAAGGAGGAACATTTCCATAGAGTTTCATGGATTTAGAGGACCTTAACATTAGGAAAAATTTTGGTTGTTGTTATTTTTTTTTTTTTAAGCTCTAGGAAACTTGGCATTTTTACCAAGTCACACGGCCTCCTTGAAGTGGTTTGCAGGGACACGAAGTATCCAAATCCTTAGTGAAAGGGTAATTATAGTATTAGCTATTTCTGTGCATTGCAGGATTCATTTGAATAAGAAAAACATAAAGAAGGATATTCCTGTGGGTTTACTATTTTTTCCCCCCTAAATGAGTGTCTAGTGAATAATTACTTTCCTAGGCTTTTGTGTTTCAAAAAAATGTAAAAATTGAACTTATGAAATCCAGTGTGACAGTCTAAAATCTCAATGTTGGACAGGTAAAGGGTGGCGAAGGCATTAGGATAATATTAACATCTGAAACAGCTTTTAGTCCCAACAGGAGGTAAAACTGTGTAAAGAAATTATTACTCTTTGAGGAAAACGTGAAATTTTCCTACTGTCTGTAGAGAATTTCATTGTGGTTAGACTTGAATGAACTGCAACTTGGTTCTCCCCAGTATGTTTCAAAGGATTAAAATCAATGCAGCGGGAGGTATAAAGTTGGGGGGGCACCTGGGACCCAGGTCTTCGTTTCTGTCTCTGTCCCTAAAATTAGTCCCTTCTCTGGCAAATGAGAAACGTAGAGATGGACCTCTCAGCTCTGCTGGGGGTTCCTTCTGGAAAATACTGGTCTTGGTTCCAAATGGAGCAACAGGCTTGATACGAAACTGAGGGTTTTCAGCAGGTTTAAGACCTCTAGAGTCACTATCCTGCCCTGGGCCACAGCTCTGATATAAGTGAATTTTTTTTTTTAACAAAATATGATGAACATTCTTTTCCCTTAATCCTCTCCCCTGATACAAACCTGTGGAAAAAACGACCTTCTTGGTGATAAGTTTGTAATCTACGATAGAGAACTGTGGAAGTTCAATCTTTTTCACTCCTGTCACTGCATTATCATCCCCACGCCAGTAAAACTCAATGTCATCAGTTGTATATCCATCTGTAAAAGGAAACATACACACACACAAACACACAGAAGAAAAAGAGTATCTGTTTAGAATATGAACCATATAAATCATATAAAGCTACAGCTAAATGCTTTTATGTGTTAGAAACCATACTAAGCATTTCATATCTACTACCACATTTAATCCTCACAACAATCTTATTAGGGAAGTATAATTAGGCCCATGTGGGACAACAAAAGCTTAGAGAAATTAACAGCATGCATTCTCTTGCAACTGGGAAGTGGTACAGTTGGGACTTAAACCCAGGTTTATCTGATTACAAATCTCATTTTATCAAACATTATCACATAATCACATAATGTTATCACATAATCCTCGAGTTTACTCTCAGATAAAAGAAGAGAAAAATCATTTAGAGTATCAGGGTAGTGCTGAATTCTGTTAAACTCTCCCCCAATATAAAATATTTAAATTATAATATGAAAGGTTTCAAGTCAGAAGAGAAGTGATTATGAAGAAATGAATTATCATTTTTTTTATAATTCATATACATGATTGCAAAATTTGATGTTTTAACATATCTGGTTTCATAAAAACCTTCCAAAACAAAACTCAAAACAACATTAACTTCAATAGTACAGATTGCATTTAGGAAGCATGCTTCCATTCATTCAATAATTATTTAGTAAACGCCTACTATGTCCTTCAATGCACAGTGCCTGGGGATAGGATTCTTTATAATAAAGATATAGTCTCTGTTACAATGATACTTTCAATCCACAGGGAAAAGTAGAATTTTACCAAATGAGCACACATATTATCCTAACTAGTAAGTAAACATATAACTGCAATAAATAAGCACATATTAGCTTATAAACAGTGATATGCAGGGAAGCATGCCATGAAATCCAGTGAAAATTAACCATATTTTACAAACTCACCCACCCTCAAAAATCCCTCAAATAAAAAGCATACATTGCAATTGTATATATTACATGTGAAGACAGATCACATTTGTGTCTTCAAAGAACTCTTGCATCTGGATAAATTTTTACAAGTCTAGGGGGTAATGGACATTGCTCCCTCAATTTTAAAGCCAACAAAATAAATTAAAAAGACTGCTTATGTTCTTTGCCTTTAAACGTGACTAGTTAGTATGACAGGGATAGCTAGAATACCAATTTTTTGACTCTTAGCTCCAGATGATTTTCAATAAATCACCTCCCTTTCCTCCAAAGCGAGGGAGTTCAGTATTTAAAAGAAGTGGAAGCAAATTATTTCTTCAAAGAACTAGGATACCCTGAATGTGAGAATCTATATCAACCACAGCACAGTTCAGGCGATGACTGAACGTTTTGAGAAATTTGCAGCTCTGTTTATTCATAAGAACATGCATCTTTATGTGATGCAGCATCATACTTTTTTTTAAGAGTTATTGGGCATATGAACTTCTGATACCATAACTATAGGCTTTTAGATAACAGCTAATGATTTTTAAAAAGCTTGTTTATTTGCAAAAACCATAAACTATACTGGAATCAAAATCGCAGAGTTTTAACTGATTATACACCACCACTTTATTAGCATGATGTAATCTAGAGGCATTTGTTTTGCTAGAGTATGTTTTTTCATATAAAACTGATTTTAAAGTGAATTTTAGGCTCATAATTTTAAGGTACATTTCTGGTATTAAGTGAATAGCACAGGAAGCAAATTCTCAGAAAACAGCTCCTCTCTTCCCATTAATATTCTCTACTCAATTTAAAGAAGTGAGGTGACTATCCCAAATGATAACTGCACTTTTTCCATGGTTTCTACTTTTCTAATATGGCCATGGAAACCCTGAATCAAGGCCTACATCTCAAATGCAATCTAATTTCTCATTGGTTCTTTGTACAGACCTCTCAGCTATGAAATAGTTCAGTCAATGACAATCCTACCTTTGGTAAATCAGTTTAAAATAACAAAAGAAGGACAATAACTCCTAGAATCGAACTAGGTACTTAGAAATGCATTATAAAATTGTAGTATACAAACATGAAAAAAGGTATTTATGAAAAAAGAAGGTGATAATTCCCCATGTAAGCAGTCCTAACCACGATTCTCACTGGCTTTTCCAACATAATAATATACAGTTCATTATACAATAGAACTGCCATTTATTGAGTCAATCAAAAGTATGTGCTAGGCACTGTGTTAGCCAGACACTATCCCTTTATATGGAGAGTTAAATCCTCAAAACCCAGGACCCTGGGTTTCCTTATTTAATGTGACTAAGAAACCATTAGAGATTCTTATTCAGCTACTCAGGGATTGGCTGGGGATCTGATTTTTGTTTTTGATTTTACACAAGCGTCCCAGATAGTTCTATTGTAGGTGGTGTGTAAAAACACTCAGAACCACTTGCCTAGTAAATGAAGATGATGATGATAGCAATTAAAATAACTGCAGTAATTTACTGAGTGTTGCCATTCATTTTACTTGGAACTCTATTAAGGACTTCACTTTCATTATCTCATTTAATCTTCACAACAATCATTTTACAGGTGAGTAGTATCTATATCCATTATTTTAATTATTGAGTACCCATACTGCAAGTTAGTTACTTTTAGCTTCATTTCATGGTTGAGGAAACTCACAGAGATGAAATAAGTTGCTAAAAATCACACATCTGGTAAGTGATTGAATAGTGAATTACTGCCCTATCTATGTGACTGACCCCCAAAACAGCATTTTTTTTCACTGCAGCCCCCTTTCTCCACTGCTCGGGAATATAAAACATGTAATATGTTCAAGAAACTAAACGGCCATTTTTGTACAACCAAATGCATCTTCAAAAGAAGAGAATGAGAAAAAAGTCAACTCTCACTATTTCTCACCAAGGATTGTGTCTAAACTACGAGAGAGTATTTCTGGTCCTCCAGCTTCCTTTTCTCCGTACCTTCCTCAGTACTTACCTTCTTTTGTCAGCACTATAAATCTTATAAAAGAAGCTAGCTGTAGGCAGAGGAATGGGAATATATATGGCATTTCAACAAGGTTGTATGGGAGATGCCTATTAGTTATCCCACAGACAGAAACATTAGTAAGAACTATAGATCTTGTCAAAATGCCAGATATTTGACTGTGTTTGCTAGGCAATAGTTGGTAGGGAATAGGCATTCAGTAATTATTATTGAATTGATAAAATAATTGTTTAATGCACATGTGAATTTGGGCTGGTGGTTGTTTATGCAAATGCTTTATCTAGATGTGTACCCACTGTTAAGGTATACACTGTGCTTTTACCTCTGTCTCTTGGTTCTAGCATGGTGCCTTACAAATAGTTGGCACTCACAAACATTTTGTGAGTGAATACAAAAATACCCAGTTAGAGAGCTGTTAAGAATTATCCAACAGTTCTTCATTATATATTTCTCCCAAAATAACATTTCTTCCTAAGGCATCTTACCTCTGTACTTTATTTTTTCCATCTGTAAATTGGGATAATAATAAGAACAGTTGCTTCACAGAATTGTCATACAGAAAAAAAATTGTAGAACGCTTGAAACAGTATGTGGCAAATAGTGACAAAAAATTAGACTGGTAGTTTTTTAAATAAAAATTATTAAAAATGAATGAAAAACATATTTAGTTGCATACCATTTTGTTGACATTAAATGAACATACACAAGCCATGTGCACAATGAAATCTTAGCTGTTCGACCACACAACCACACTTATAGAACCCTCCAAAGTGTTTGGAAATTGATAATAAAGCATTTGAAGGTTACTTTGATGGAAGGTTTTGGAATCTGCCACAGTGGAGCAGCATATTGTATATATTCTTGGTTACTGCTAGTCTTAAAAAAACCCAATCTTCTTGACTTCATTTTGGGCTAACCAAGCACAGAATGCTGCAAATGGAAAGCAAATGTATGCTCTTGCAGCATCGGTTTCTGAAGATAAAAGACCAACAGTCCATGACAGTGCCAAGGTGGTCAAGTTCAAAGGCCGGCTCAATATACTACATAGGATTAGCTTAAAGCAGACCTAGTTTTCTTCTTTTCTTTGAATCATCCCTGGAGAAATATTTAGCAGTCTCTCAAAGTGATTAAAAACTAAAAGAAAACATATGCAAATATGTATGACCTGACTTTTACAGCTTTCAAAATAATAATGAGTAAAAAATAATTAGATTTCTCTTAAAAGATATCAGAAGGAGGAAATGCACTGAAGCTCTTCATTAATGTATTGCAAATTAAACTCATCTTTTATATTTTATTCATGGGATTCCAGAAACTGAGTCATTAAATTATTTTGTATTGTTATCATCAAAAACATAACCCACATAATAAATTCAGATGGCCTGAATAAACCAAAATACAAATTCACTGGCATTCACTTGAAGGAGTTAGAGCTGCTTGAAATGTTACAAGCCTCTGATCAGAAAGGACAAATACGTACATGTATAAATCCATATAAGATATAAATAATATACACTCTTTTTCAAATATTGGTAAAAGCATGTACTATATGAGATCCAAGGAGTAGAAATGCCATTTTAAAAACATTCTCATAAAAACTAAACATGTCCTCACAATTGTGATATTACCTTATTACAGAACATGGCATTTAAAAAAATTTTTTTTCTCTTTTTACTGTCAGTCTACATGTCTATTTTGTTATCTGCTAAGTAAATATTTCATTTTAGAATGATTTTATTGGGCAAAAATATGAAACTGTGCTAAGATATTAAACAGTAGGGACCAATGAGAATATTTAGAAGAGGAGAATTATCAGTGCCAAAAAAATTATTTATTTTTATAGTAGAGAACTAAAGTGACATTGTTCTCTCATTACTTATTTAAACTTTGTTCCTCAATTGTATTGGTAAATGTTCTAGGATAATTATGTCCCCCTGTAACTGACATAACAATTGTCACATAATAGTTGCTTTAATCTGTTAATTCTCAGTCACCATAACCAGTTGGCACTGAATGAAAATTATAGGTCAATGTTACTGGGATACTTCACACTAGTCACGGGTGGACTCAATTTTTTAGGAACTATCTTATCTCAAATTTTCTGCCCTTTATGTGTATATCATAGCACTTTATGTACTTTCCCAATCAAATGCCTCATTGGAAAAAAATTAGCATGTACCTCGCATTAGTATTTTAAATTTTATGTGGTTGCTATTATTAGTCTGTAAGTAACTATTAATAAAACCTGATTTCTGTTCTGAGAAACATTAATCCTGTAATGTGCTTCATGGAAAAGGGTTCCATAATCAATGTTAATATTTGGGGGCAACTGCACATTTTGGCCCCCTCTTGTAGAGTCACAAAACATTTAACCCAGTAAAGTTTAGGAAATTCTGCAATAGAGAATGTTTAATTTTACTTACTTCTGTCACATCTCAAACCTATTTGACCAGATAAAACTTTTAGCCCATAAAAATACCGACACAGGTATAATCGTTCCATAAAATGTTGGACTGTAATTATTCCCATATTTTAGGGAAGCTCATACACAGTGCTCTTTAGTTATGCCCCCCTAAAAAACCAGGTAGGCATGTGAGAAGGCCCATACTCCCTCAGAACCATATCTTGCTTTTTTAGTGGATTAAATGCTTTTTCTTCCAAAAAGAGTTTCCCAGAGAAAAGAAAACATTTGCAGTAACATAGACGTGGAAGGTAGACGAACGTTTCAGGGAAGCAGAATGACTGAAGAATGTTCAGCCAGTAGGCAAGCACTCTTCCCATGATGACCTTGACTGATCGTAATTAGGAGTCTATCAGGCCGCAGTTAGAATGGACTCCACTCCACGCAGAAGCCTGTATGCTCTGCAAAGGTGCAGGACTGAGTACGGTCGATGCCAGTTAGAGTCACTGGGATTTTTCAAGAGGCAGAGAGAGAGGCACTTGTCAGCCGCAACTCTTTCGACTCAACAAGGAAAGTGCTCCAAAGACACTCTGAGTGATTGCTCTGCCTCCTTAATTGCATCTTATTCTTCACTCTGCTCTTTAGCTGGACTGCTAGACACAAATGTTCTGCTGTCAAATCATTTCTAGACTTCAGGCAGCTCAAAATAATCGACCTAGGATAGGTCAGGCTTGATTACCTAGTGGCATCTTTAGTCAGGACACCATCAAGGAAGTCACGGCCCAGCATTCATCCTGCATCGAAGATGACCCTTTTTTGTGTAATTACCATTTTTTAAATTCAAATATTAACGGTGTAAGAGAATAGGAAATCTATAATAATCAAGTAAAATGTCAGATTTGGGGCTTTAAAGATCATCTCTCCATTCAAGTTTGAAACTTTGAAGACCACATCTCCATTTCAATGCAAAACTCTGTGTTTGCTGTTTCCGTATGGAAGTACAGTGATTTGGTGGCTGTTTCTACAAATTTAACTCCATGATATGTTTCTTAAATTTCATTTCCTTTTTTAGAAAGATTAAGCAATTCATCTAATGGTCCAGGTAGAAGAAACAAATTAAAAATAATAATAATAAAAGTTGCCACAATGACAACAATAACATAATAGCAGCTACCAACTATGGAGCCCTACGTACCAGGCACTGCTTAAGCTCTCTATATGGTTCTTTCTCTACAAAGAACTGAAGTGGGTTATGGTTATCAGGATTTTGTCCCTTCACCCAACTCTGATTTGTCCATATGCAGGGCTCCTAAGTCCTGAAGTATACAGAGAACCCAGAGAGCAGGCCAGTATTTCTCAAACTTGATGTGCATAGAAATCACCTGAAAATCTTGTTAAAATGCAGATTCTGATTTAGCAGAGGAAGCCTCAGATTCTGCAGTTCTAACAGACTCCTAGGTGATGCTGATGCTCTCTGTCCATGGACCATCCTTAGCATAGCAAAGGAATAGGGATTAGGGATCAGGAGACTGTGCAGAGTGAAAGCCATTTGTCATGCCACAAGAGTGAGGCAAAGAATATTTTGGATCTAGCCAGATCCAGAGAAGAGCAATGTTTATTTCAAACAAAACCTTTATAATCTCCAAAATTAAAATATCTTTTCCCAGTTCTACCTCTCTTATGAGGGACAACAGAAGAGGTTTCTGATGCCATCTGTAGCCAGGGACCTGGTTTCCTTTAATAGTCTGTGACCCACAATCACCAGTAAGCAACAGTAGCAGAGAATAGGGAGATGGGGCTGGGTCCAAAATTTTTCTGCAAATTTGTATTCATGCCAGTTTTATTTAAATATTTAGCCTCATTTGGGACCAAGAATACCACACTCTGGCATCATAATTCTGCATCTTTTATTTATATTCCTCAGTGGACTAGTCTAGTCAGCAGCCTTTTAGGCTTTCCCCCTTCCTTCAACTTAGGCTACACGTGCCACTACCGTTTGTTTAAGAACATGTTAATGATGCTATTTCCATGCTTAAAAAAACCAAATTAATATGAAAAACAAAAATACAGAAGACTTCTTGATGGCCTTCCCAGTTGGTCTCAAATTAAATGTAAATTCTTCCGTCAGGCATTCTGAACTCCATCATGTGGTCTCTACTTGCGGCCTCATCTTCTATTACACTTCTTCCTCTTCTAAATCTCTCATTTTCTGCCCATGCTCTTAAGTACACGCTCAGTAATCTTTTGACCCTCAGGTCCTGGTTCAAGTTATTTCAGCGATATGAAATACTTTCCCCTCTCGCATCAAATGTGTACATCCTGTAAGGACCCTTCTCAATGCCATTTCTCCCAAGACACTATCTCATTCTCCTTTGGTTGAGATTCTTCTCTCTTTACTCCCCTGATGTTTTCATAGCACTCTAGCTGAATTTCTACTACTATGCTTCTCATAGCCAGTTTTGCACTAGAGGATTTGTGGATGTGTTGGTCTTAGCCACTAGACAACCCTTCAGGAGGATGAAGAACCACATCTAGTCCTTTTCTGTAGCTCTCCTCCTTAATACAGGTCATTCATTACTCAGGGCGGCACTCACACAACTTGCTGAATTGAACTGTCAACATGCCAATCACTTTTCTGTGGCTCATCACATCCCCGTCTGAGTGTAGTGAAGAGCAGATGCCATTTGCTGAGTCACAAGGTGGTAGGTTTGCAAGACTGAGTATCATTAGTGGCTTGGGATGCGGAATTCCCAGGCGCCAGCCTCGGAGTCACTAAAATAAAGGCAATGCTGCTACTACCTGTCTATAAAAGGAGCTACTACACTGGAGCAAAGGCCTCTGTGTGGAAGGAAACCGCTTGATGTTGCTGACTTTTAGTACGTATTGTCTGTCATTCCTGAGGTGAACAGAAGTATCCTTTGAGTGGCCCTGGCCCTCTGACAATGACTTTCTCTGGGCTGACAGATTTTGGAAACCAATCTGCCACCATAGTCTTCAGAAGGAGCTGATACCTACAGCTCAAATGGAATAATGCTTCTTGGTGAAAAGTGGATAGAATCACACTCTTGTTAACTCAGGAGTGATAATGGAAGATGTTTAAATTAACAAGGTCAATTGAATGGCCAGGAAGATACGCACAGCTGTGCAATAAAATGTCATCAACTGTTATCCCAACCCATCTGCTTTCTAATAAGGGGTGACAGAGGAAGCACAGGCCTAGCTGACTCATGTGGGGACTAATCTGGACCTTTCCATCTTAACCTATTTTTTTTTTTTTTTTGCAGATCTTCACTTGGATAGGAGGTCAGCTGAGGACTTGCTTATTTAAGGGACGGTAGGCAGGATGCTCGTGCAGAAAAAAGTTTAGTCTAAAAGAGTTGCTGCTCTGTGATATGGACTGTTAGCATGTATCTTGACTAATAAAAAAATTTTTCACATTGTCCCTAAACTCCAGATATGAGCCCCTATCTCTGCTTGTGTGATATTCTCTATTAGCACTCAATACATTAAATTTAAAGTATCTCTGGTACGAAATCTATCTTTTTAACTCAACTGTGAGTTCTTATATAAACAGAGAACAAACATTCTTTAAATATGTAACCATGGCTTGAAGCGGGAAGGAGGCACATATCGGATATTTAGTACCTACTTACTGAGCGGGACTGGAATTGTGTTTGGAGAGAGGGTTATGTACATGGCAGGAAGGAAGCCTTGGGGGTGGATGGCCGACCTGCTCCTTCTCATGCAGACACAAATGCATGGTTAAACGTGGCACTGCTATTTTGGCTTGGGGGGGGCTTCAGGGAGAATTCATTGAAATGATCTAGAGCACATGCTTTTAAAAATGGCCACCAGACAATATTTTTCAAACAAGCCAAGTGCTTCACAAGCATCACCTCACCTAATCCTTAACAGAACGCTTTGATGTACAAACTATTTTCCTCATCTTACAGATGAAAAAAACTACTATTTAAAGAGGGCGAGCGACTTGTCCAAATGCCAGAAATAAGAATTGAACTCAATCCTCTTTAACAGTAGAATCCAAACCCTTAGCATTTCACACTTTTACTAATATTAATATTTCATACTATTATCGAAAGCCGTATTTTGGAATTATTCTGTAAAATTACAGAAACGTTTCTATAATTATTTCCCTCTTGGTGTCTACTCCCTTTTGTAATGTGACTTTGCAGCTCCTCCCAGGCAGAGGTAAAATATTTCCCCACACTCTGCATCCGAGCTGCCCTTGCTCATTGCTTTAATCAAAAAAAGTAATGTTAGCCTCGTTCTGATGTTAGGCTGCAAGTCTGAGCTTAGGCTGCAGGAGGCTCTGCAGCTTCCTTTTACTCTTTTGGAATCCTGCAACCACTATGTAAACAGGCCTTGGATAGCCCGCTGGATGACAAGGGACATGCGACCCAGTTACCTTCATCATAGCAGCCTGTCAACCAGTGCCCAGCCTACCTGTGTGAGGACCACAGATGCATGCCTGAGCCCAGCTAAAATTAGCTTAGATTAGTAGAAACTCCCAGCTGACCTGCAGCCTTCTGAGCAATAAGTGGTTTTTCTTTTAGTGTACTAGGTTTTGGGTTAGATTGCTAAGTAGCAAAAGCTATTGGAGAATGTTAGGTTCTGTAGAAAACAGAAGTTCTTTTTTTTTCTTTCACTGAGTGGTATGTACACCTTTACGTCCAGGATAACATTTATAATCACAGCAAGGCACTGCTTCTGGGACTGTCCACCAGGTTTTATGAATATTATAGGCTGAACTATATGGCATATCACAAATCAGAAGACCTATCCAGGTTCCTGTCCCAGTCCTCTCATATATGAGCTGTAGAATTTTGAGAAAATCATATATTCTTTATAGAGCTCAATTTCTACAGCTGAAAAATAAAGTTGTATTAAAACAGCAGTCCTCATATTTTTGGTCTCAGAACCCCTTTAAACTGCAAAATTATTGAGGACTATGAAGAGCTTTTCTTTTGTGGATTATAGCTCTTTATATTTACCATGTTAGAAATTAAAATGTATGTTTAAAAATATTTTATTGATTCATTGAAACCAATAATAATTATCCTATGACATACTAATACAAATAACATTTTTATAAAGAATAACTGTATTTTCCAAAACAAAAAAATTGAGGAGAGTGTATTTTAAATTTCTGTAAATCCCTTTAACGTTAATGACTTAACAGAAGATAGCTGGATTCTCATATTTGCTTCTGCATTCAGTTGCAATAACTTGTTTCATACATCCTCTGGAAAACATGGACATTGTGAAAAAATGAAAGTGAAGAAGGCAAATAAAATCTCGGTATAGTTATTAAAGGAGTGTTTACCTCGAGGACATCTTGAAAGGGTCTCAGAAACCTTCAGAGGTCTCTAAACCACACTTTGAGAAGCACAAATTCAAAAGATCTCTAACCTGAAGTTCTGTGATTTCAGTAAAACTATAAATAATTCATTAAAATTAAATTATTAAGAATTACCAAAAATTAACAATATTGTTTTCCTGTGCAGTAGAAATAAAAACAATTCACTTTTAAATAGTTAGGGATTTAAAAGTCATTTTTATTTCTTAGACTAAGTTAAATGTGTGTGTGTATATATATATATATATATACATACATACATATATGTATACATACGAATATTTGAAATTTTTAAAATTTAATGTAAATCATTTGGATTTCCTTTGGGGAAGTGAAACTTACACATTTTAAAAAGGAAACAAATACATTTGCATAAAATCGAAGCTACTGTCCATCCATATCAGATTATTAATCTATTAGAAGCTGTACATATGTAAATAAAGTGAATAACCAACTCTCTTAGTATGATCTGTAAATGCCTATGCAAATTAATTCACATAGACAAGTCCCTTGAAAGTGACTTCATTAGTGCAGGCCAATGAGTTAGCATTTGAGGCTTCTAACACAGAATAAAACATTTCCATCTGAAAAAAATAAAGTTATGTAGTAAACAGCTCAATAATGCATAAAGCTTTGATCAATATTTATGCAGATCTGTTCTTTTCTAAACTATTGACTATATTTCTGGCTTGGGAAAAAACATTTTCTAAATAACTTAAAACTCTGACACCAAAGATGAAATACAGGACATGTGAAAGATATTGAAAATTAAATAATTACCAAGATATTGAAAATTAAGTAATTATCAATCCTAAATTAAGTAGTTATCAAGACTCAAATTCAGCCAAGCTAGGTGCAGCATCCTTGGGTCTTCATAGTTCTTTTATTCAAGTTGAAAAGAGAATTAGCATGCTGTGGTGATTCTCAAAATATATACACAAATCCTTCAATACGCCTCAAATGGTAGAGCTTAATTCCCCTCCCCTGAAGTATGGCCTGGACTCAGTGATGCACTTCTAACAAATAGAATATGGCCGAAGTGATCGAAGGCCACTTCTGAGATTAGGTTATAAAAAAGATTGACACATCTGTCTAGGATGTGGCCTGAACTCTTTCTGTCTTTAAGATTCCTTGTTCTTCTTTGTTGTGAACTTCCCACAGAGAGACCTACATGGTAGGGAACTGAGAGAGGCCTCCAACCAGTAATCCCAGGAACTGAGTCCAACAGTGCACAAAGAACTGACTCCTGCCACAACTCTGTAAGTGAGCTTGAAAGGACAGCATTGCCTATTTGACCCTTCAGATGAGATTGCAGCCCCAGACAACAGCTTGACTGAACCTCATGAGTGACCCTGAGCCAGAATCACCTAGCTAAGCCAATCCCTATTCCTGATCCTCAGAAACTATGAAATAATAAATATCTGCTGTTTTAAGCTGTTAGATTTAGGGTAATTTGTTAGCCAGAAAAGAAATAAATAACAAACATTTTCATGATAAAAACTCTTAACAAATGAGGTATAGAGGAAATGCACCACACCACACTAAAGGCTACCTATAACAAACCCATGGATAACACCATACTCGATAATGAAAAGTTGAAAGCTTTTCATCTAAGATCAGGAATAAGACAATTATGTCTACTCTTGCCACTTATATTCAACATAGTACTGGAAGTCCTAGTCAGAGCAATTAGGCAATAGAAAGATACAAGAGGCATCCAAATTAGAAAGGAAGAAATTAAACTGTCCCTGTTTGCAGATGACATAATCATCCAATATCAACATAGAAAAATCAGTAGAGATCCTTCCTATACACTCAAAACAAACAGTCCAAAAAAGAAATCAAGAAAACAAATCCATTTATAACAGTTGCAAAATGAAAAAAAAAACAAACTTAAGAATAAATTGAAACAAGGAGGTAAAAGACCTGTACACTAAAAACTATAAAATACTAATGAAAGAAATTGAAGATGACATAAAGATATGAAAAGGCAGCTCATTTTCATGCATTGAAAGTATTAAAATTATTGAAATGTCCCTAGTACCCAAAGCAATCTACAGATTCAATATGTTTCCTACCGAAATTCCAATGACATTCTTTACAGAAATACAAATAACAATTCTAAAGTTTGCATGAAATAACAATCCTAAAGTTTATACAGAACCACAAAAATCCCTGAATAGCCAAAGCAATTTTGAGCAAAAATTAACAAAGCTGGAGGCATTACACTATCTGACCTCAAAATATACTACAAAGATATAGTAAGCAAAACAGCATGGTACTGGCATAAGAACAGACACATAGATCAATAAAACATAATAAACAGCCCACAAACAAATCCACACATTTATACTCAATTGATTTTTAATAAAGATGCCAAGAAGACACAATGAGGAAAGGGCAGTATCTTCAATAAATAGTGTGGGAACAACTGGATATACATATACAAAAAAATGAAATTTGACCCTTACTCACACCATACACAAAAATAAGTTCAAAATGGGTTAAAGACTTAAATGTAATACCTAAAACTGTAAAGTGACTGGAAGAAAACACAGGGAAAATGCTCCATGACATTGGTCTGAGCAATGATTTTCTTTGTTTTAAATGACCCAAGAAGCACAGGCAACAAAAGAGAAAATAGACAAATAGGATCACATCTAAATAAAAAGCTTCTACTGGCTGGGCATGGTGTCTCCCGCATGTTATCCTAGCACTCTGGGAGGTCAAGGCAGGAGGATCACTTGAAGTCAGGAACTGGAGACCAGCCTAAGCAAGAGTGACACCCCATCTTTACTAAAAATAGAAAAAATTAGCTGGGCGTGGTGGCATGCACCTTTAGTCCCAGCTACTTGGGAGGCAGAGGCAGGAGGATTGTTTGAGCCCAGGAGTTTGAGGTTGCTGTGAGCCAGGCTGACACCATGATACTCTACTCAGGGTGACAGGGTGAGACTCTGTCTCAAAAAAAAAAAAAAAAAAAAAAAAATTAAAAAAATTAAAAAAAATAAAAAGCTTCAGCACAGAAAAGGAGATAATCAAAAGGCTGAAGAGACATCCTACAAAATGGGAGAATATATTTGCAAACAATACATTTGATAAAGGGTTAATATCCAAAATACATAAAGAATTCAACTCAATAGCAAGGAAACAATTAACCCAATTAAAAAATTGGCATAGGACCTGAACAGACATTTCTCAAAAGAAGACATACAAATGACCAACAGGTATATTAAAATATACATACTCAAGATCACTAATCATCAGGGAAATGCAAACTAAAACCAAATGAGATATCACTTTGTACCTATTAGAAGGGCTACTATCAAAAGGACAAAAGGTAACAAGTGTTGGCAAAGATGTGGAGAAAAGGGAACCCTTATACACTGTGGTGGGAATGCAAATTAGTACAGCCATTATGGAAAAGCATAAGGAAGTTCCTAAAAATATTAAAAATAAAACTACCATATATAAGATCCAGCAATGCCACTACTGGGTATATATCTCAAAGAAATGAAATCAATATGTCAAAGCGATATCTGTACTCCCATGTTCATTGCAGCACTATTCATAATAGCCAAGACATGGTACCAATGTAAGTGCCCATTGGTGGATAAATGGGTAAAGAAAATGTATTATATATACACAATGGAATACTATACAGCCATAAAAAATAATGAAATCCTGTCATTTGTGACAACATGCATGAACCTGAAGGACATTATGTCAAGTGCAATAAGCCAGGAACAGAAAGATAAATACTGCATAATTTCACTTATATGCGAAATCTAAAAAAGTTGAACTCATAGACTGGAAAGGGTGGGACTGGGGAGACTGTAGTCAAAAGATACAAAGTTTCAGTTAGATAGGAGGAATAAGTTGAAGAAATCTAGTGTACAACACTGTGACTATAGTTAATAACAATGTATTATATACTTGAAAATTGCTCAGTAGATTTTAAGTGTTCTCATCACAAAAAATAAGTATGTGGGGAAATACATATGTTAATTAGTTCTATTTGGTCATCTCACATGTATACGTCTTTCTTTCTTTCTCTTTCTTTCCCTCCCTCCCTTCCTTCCTTCCTTTCTTTTTTTGAGACAGAGTCTCACTCTGTTGCCCAGGCTAGAGTGCTGTGGAGTCAGCCTAGCTCACAGCAACCTCAAACTCCAGGGCTTAAGCAATCCTTCTGCCTCAGCCTCCCTAGTAGCTGTGACTATGGGCATGTGCCACCATGCCTGGCTAATTTTTTTTCTATGTATATTTTTAGTTGTTCAGATATTTTCTCTCTATTTTTAGTAGAGACGGGGTCTCGCTCTTGCTCAGGCTGGTCTCGAACTCCTGACCTCGAACGATCCTCCCACCTTGGCCTCCCAGAGGTTCTAGGATTATAGGCATGAGCCACCGCGCCCGGCCAATGTGTACATATTTCAAAACATCATGTTGTACATGACAAATCTATACAATTTTTATTTGTCAATTAAAACGTTAATTAATAAAAAATGAATAAACCTGCTATCTTAGAAATAGCTACATGGTCTAGTAGAAAAAACCCCGTTTTGAGAGTCAGGTGGATTTTCATTCAAATTCTGCCTACTTTCTACTATGTCACCAAAGCCCAATGTTCTAAAAAAGCCAATAACGTCATCTATATTTACATGTTGTTTTAAGAACTGGAAAAAATGCTTGCAAAGCAATTAGCACACTGTCTTAATGATCATTGGCTATTATTATTCTGATTACTTATATTTATAGCTAAGGCAAAGTTTCTGATTTTAATTTTACATAGTTTGACAATTAAGCTTTCAATGCAACTTTCAGGTTCAGTTCAAATTAGAAAACAGTTATTCATTTACCATTCACAAGCTACTAAGTGCTCACTCAGGGATTCAGAATTGGGTAAATAACTTAATCTCCATTGTCAATAAATACTAAGCACATTCTTTAATACCTGATAGATTCTTCTTCTTCTTCTTGGAGGGTTTGGACAGATTAGCAAAGGAAGCAAAATTGATTTAATGAGTATTTGCCTCACACAATCAGCACCTGGGTTAAATCCTTTGGTAGTCAAACCAGGGCTGAGGTTCTCAAATAATTCAAAAAGGCCAAATAAATTAGGTAATGTATAAGGCAATGAGAAGTCCTGAGGACAGTGGTAGACTGGAGACTGTGCCTCCCTCTTTGAAATAATTGAAATTCAAATACTAACTCCAGAAATAACAATTTTATTTTGGTCAAAAAATGTATATTCTAGATAAATCTGTCACCTGAACCCATGAGTTTATATTCCAAGAAGCACCAAAGCACATTTCCTTACAGAAATATTAATACCCGATAGTCACCTCTGTGACTACATTTCCAAATTGGGTGAAACCAATCCATTTGGAAATATGGAATTCCCTTCCTTCCACCATTGGTTGTTGACAGACACAAAAGCTTTGCACTTTCCCTAACTTAAAAGTAATTAGGTCAGTAATTTCAAAACAACAAATACCAAAAGTAAGCTCATAATTTTGAAGATGGTGAGATGCTTAGGTGCGATGTGCAAGCTGTTTCTGGCCTCCTGAACTGCAGCTCTAGGATTTGCACTTTGAACATTTGCAGCCCAGCTTGTCTAAGACAAGTTGCTTAAATGTCTAAACACAATTAAGGCAGTATCTTTGATTTGGTAGCAGATAAGTCCAATGTACATAGTTCCTTTGTGCTAGTCCTACCAATCTAAATCAATGTTTTTATTAGTAGTTTTTCTATATAAAATTTGAATATTTTGGAGGCTGGACTGGGAGGCTCACATCTGTAGTAATCCTAGCACTTTGGGAGGTTGAGGCAGCATGATTGCTTCAGGTCAGGAGTTTGAGACCAGCCTGAGCAACACTGCAAACACACCATCTCTACTAAAAAATTAAAAGATTAGCTGGGTGCAGTAGTGCACGCTGGTGGTCCCAGCTACTCCAGACGCTGAGGCAGGAGGATCACTAGAGCCTAGGAATTTGAGGTTATAGTGAGCTATGATGACACCACTGTACTCTAGCCTGAGGGACAAAGCAAAACCCAGTTTCCAAACAAAACAAAGCAAATAAAAAAAAAACCCTTGGGTATTCTTTAGTATTAAACATTAAAGCAAACTAGCCACAGTGATTTAATAAAGCAAAATAAAAAACCCAAAGTACTAACACTTCTTTCCTTAGTCCCTAAGGATTGTGCAATTGCAGATAATAGTGTGGTTTTCAAATGGAGCAAAACTCAATTGATTTTCAAATTCAAGAAGCAGTTTTCTCCAAACCATATTATCTTTATAGAACTATGGTTTTACATTTAAATGGTTTCTATGATGAGAGGGACAAATAAAGGACTAATAGTACCAACATAGCAAATTGGTATTTAAAACAGTAGCTCTAGAATTTAAAGAATGATTCACCTCTGTAGTGTCTTCAAATTTTACTGGGCCAACAAATCACCTCCAGGACCTGTAAAATATGCCTATTCCTGGGCCCTACCCTAGGACAGTCTAACTATGTAGCCTGGAGGCTGAGCCTAGGTGGCTTCATATTTAATACATGTTCCAGATTATTCTGATACATGGATCACATTTCCATGCATAGTGAGAAAATCTGCTCTAGAGTTTGAAAAATTCCTTAAAAATTTCAAGAATGCTTTAGTATGTAAATATATTTATACATATATTTATATTTACTGAGACATGGGGTATCCTGGGATGATGGGACTGTATAATCTTGAAATCTATCTATCTCTGCAAATGTGATGCTTCCACGTGTCCAAAAGAAAACTCTAGCAACTTCTCTGAGCTCTACTTTCACAATGTATCCACCTAATTCTCTCCGTCTCCCACTACTAATATTATAGACCATGGCTACACCATCTCATGCCTGAAAAACTGTCATAGCTGCCTAACTGGTTTCCTTGCTTCCACTTTCATCCCCCTACCATTTACAGTACGCTGTGAGCTTTAAAAGAATAACTCTAACCACATTATCCTGCTCAAAGCCTTCCAATGGCTTCCCATTGTACTATATAAATAAAACAAACAAACCTCCTTACATGATCTGACTTTGGTTCTGCCTTCCTCTTTGAAGTCATCTACTACTACTTTCCCTTGTTCTTTTGCCAAACTATACTGGCCTTCTCTTTTCTCTGTAAACACAGAGAGCTCACTCCTATCTCTAGGCCTCAGCACTTGCTGAGTCCCTTCATGAAGATCTCTACAGGGATGTCTCTCATTCCTTATTTAGGTTTCAGCTTCAATGACCTCCTCATGAAGCCTGTCTTATGCTGAGCTGTCATCCAGGTCCCCCACGATAATTGATTTCTATAATATTATCGTGTTTTATTTTCTTTATAGTTGATCATTCAGGAATAATATTCTCTACTTGTTTATTCCATTATTTGTCTCCCTGAACTAAATATAAGTTCCCATAGGGCATAAATGTATCTATTGTGTTCACTGTGGCATATATAGCATCTGTGATACTGGTTGGCACATAGTAGGTGCACCACAAATGTTTTTAGATAAGTAAACTCTGTTGATTAATATCTATGCCATAGATAAGATTGGTCTCATCATCTGCTGCATGTTCAAAATAAATCAAAAACATCTTGAGTAGGTATGTAGTTTAAAATCTATCAGAATAATAACTGACTTTAAAAAAAGTATTGAACTCAAACCCTACCAAACATATATAACTATACAGATAGGACGATATCCTGATGGCTCTTTATTTAGATGGGAGATTTGTCACTTTATAATATATACAAGAGTGTTTGAAAACTTACTTAGTATTCATCCTACAAACGAATAGGTCCTCTCAGTTTATCCTCTATACAGCAGGGGTGATGGTACTTTGATAAAGTGTTGTATTTATATCACAAAAACATCTTACTCAGAAAATGAACCTCTGTTAGTAATATGTTGACATATCAGCTATAGTTATCATTCCTTATTCTGTGGTCAACCTCAGGTCTCACCAACATTGCAAGACACAGTGGTAACCATGCAGTTTTAACAAATAAAAGGAGTGGAGATGAGGTAAATTAAATTTGAAACCATAGTTTTGAGTCAACCACGTACACACAAATAGAATCAGGTAAGGCAAAGGTACATTGCTGTTTTGCTACAGTTTTTCAGATTTGCAAATTTACTCAAATTTAAGCAAATAGCTGTTTCAATAGGCTAACTGGACCTCATATTTTATAATTTATTGTAATAAGCAATCACCAGAATAATTTAATGTCTTTTTTTTAAGAAACAACATGATGACCTACAAGTTCCTATATGATCTGCATCTGGCTTCTATCTGCCTTGGCAATTTATGCTAGAGATACGGCACATGCAAGAGGATGACTACAGTGGATAAATTTAGATTTCTCTGCCCATCCAGGGCCAACCTCATTGGCACTGTTTCTCTCCACGCTCCCTGCTGAAGTCTGGGACTATTCCCTCGTCCCCACCATGGCTGATTACACTTGTGTGGATACCTGCTTTAGGCTCTATCAATCATATTCTTTTGCTAAGAATCTGGACTCAAAATATTAAGAGTCAGTTCATTTATCACTGGAATATGAAAAAGGTCATAGTTTAGGAGGAGAGAAGAGAATAGGGACAGAGATACCGTAACAGGTTATAGAGAAAGAAGTCAATACATATGGACAAAAAAATGAAGTGCAGATGCCATGGAAAAATGTGCTTTGGACTCCTGAGAAAATCAGAAAAGCAGAGGGAAACACCCACAGAACCAGTACTCTGGTTCTCAAAGCCTGGTTTAGGCCCCAGTTCCCAAGGAATCTTGGATATCCTTATAATCCTGGATTTTCCCATAGAACCCTGGACATCTTTTCCTGGGATGTCTCTGATATTGCTTGCTGTGTTCTTATTCAATAAGTATTTATTGAGTGCCTACTATGTGCCAGGCACTGTTCTTAGCACTTATGGCATTTTGGTTAAAAAGCAAACAAAACAACAACAGCAACAAAAAATACCCAAACAGATGAAAAACATTTGCCCTCATTGAGAATACATTTTAGCAGAGAGAGACAGACAAGAGATAAAAGTCATAACAAACAGGTAAATTATATACTGTGTTGGAAAGTAATATGAGTTATACGTGCTTTGAAAGCAATGAAAAAGTAAAGCAAGGTGAGAAGCATCTGGAATGTTGAGAGGGCACAGAGGTTGTAATTTTAAAGAGGATGCAGGCATCACTGGAAAGCTGTCATAGGAACAAAATCTTAAAACTGATGAAGGACTTAGTCATGAGCCTGTCTGTGGAAGAGCATTCCAGGTAGCAAGAATGGCTGGTGCAAAGGACCAAAGCCAGGATCACATGTCGTGTACTGGAGGGACAATGAGACATCTAGAACAGAAGGCAGAGGGAGAAGGAGTGGGAGATGAGGTTCGAGTGGTGCTGGGGGAGGGGTCACATCATATCGAATGTTGTAGGCTATTGTTTAAATTTGGCTTCTAATCTGAGTGGAGACTTTGAGCCAAGAAATGACATGATCTGGCAAGTATGTTAAGAAGATTATTCTAAGCTTTTAATTTGAGCGTGTTCTACATGGGGGTTGGTAAAGGTTGAAGAAAGGAAACCAATCAGAAAACTCTTGTATTAATCCAAATAAGAGATAATGGTGCCTTAGAGTAGGGTGGAAGCAAAAGAAATGGTAAGAAGTGTTAGAATTTTAGAAATATTCTGAAGTTCCAGATAATAAGATTGCAAGTAGGATGTCAAAGAAACACAGTAGACAATTATGACCCTAAGGTTCCTGTCCTGAGCAAATGGAAGGATGGAGTTGGCATCAAGTGAGGCAGGAAAGGCTGCACGCATTACAGGTTTTGGAGAGAAGATAAGGAGCTCCATTCTGGACACACAAGGTTGAATATACATTGTCTGGTATTTGGGAGAGAAGTCTGGATTGGAGATAAATATTTCAGTGTAATCAGCATATTGATGATATGTAAAGCCATGCAAGTTTATGAGATAGTCCGAAGAAGTGAATGACGATTATGGAAGAAGACGGAGAACTAAGTCCCGGTGTACTCATATTAAGAATTCAGGTTGAAAGAGAAGGAGCCCAAAAAGAAGATTGCAAAAAAATTATAACTAATGTAAGCAGGAAACCTACAAAGAGGTTAAATTAAACGAGAAAAATGCATTAAGAAGTGAGTAATGAACAGTATCAAATGCTCCTGCTAAAACAGGTCATGCAAGATGAGACCTGGAGTTTTCACTTGCGTTAGCAATGCAGAGGTCATTGGCAACCACGAAAAGCATAGTTTTGGTGTCATGGTGGAAGGGAAAGGCATCCTGGAATAGTTTTATAATTAAAATGGAGACTAGATGACTAAAGTAATTTTGCTATAAAAGGGAACAAAGAAGTGGCATGGTAGCTAGCAGGCTTGGTAGAAGGAAGTGTGCCATCCTCTTGAGTGAACAAGATAGAGGAATTATATTTAGGTGGAGGCATGACAACAGCAGGGACAAGGCACAGTGTGTGGGTGTAGATGCTGGTAGGTGGGTAGATGTAGGGTGGGAGCATTCTAAGTTCTGTCATGATGATTCAGTTTTCTTGGTGAGGTAGGAGGCAAGGCCATTAGCTGAGAGTGAGAATGGGAGAGGAGGTGTTGAGAAAGTAAGGAGAGGGGAAAGAAAGTCTGAAATAGTTGCTCAGGAGAAAGGGAGACTGAATGGACCAGGCAGGTATAATATTATTTTCCAGCAGCATTAAAGGCTTAGTTGAAGTTTGTGGTCATGAATTTAAAGTAAGACCAGTAACTGTCCTTTACTTGAGCTAGTTTAGGTGGGCTTTTTCCTTGCATCCAGAAAGCCTTGACCAGAAAACAGCTTTGCCTCCTGGGAAATCTGTGGGTGGTAACTTTTTATTTTGATGTTTTAGTGTTGAAAATCTAGGGCACCACACTATGTGTGACTGTCTTTCTTTCTTTCTTTTTTTTTTTTTTTTTTGCATTGAGAAGGGGAAAAACCCTAACTCATTTTAGCACATCCAAGCACATCTAAGCACACTTAGTCCAAACTTTTAAGGATTCATGGGTAAGATGTACTAGAAAAAAATAGGTATTTAAAACTCAAAGAGATGATTTTCAAAGTATTTGCTTTTTTTGTCTCATCTATGTCATTTTCTTGTCCCTCACTATTATGCAGAGTTGATAATATAAAGTATAGTTTTAGGACCTCTACAAAACATTGATAAACCTCAGATTTGTTTCATCATTTTAAATAGCATTTGTAGCTCAGTTTGAAATGAAATATCCTTCAAGAGCACAAGGTTGCATCCTACACACACACAGACACACAGACACACAGACACACACACACACACACACACACTCTCTCACACAGTTTCTGAAGACATATGATTTCCCCCCCCCCCAGGATATAAGGATGGAAAGAGGGCAGGTATGTTTTTATTGTAACATTGATGTTGATGATAAATGATAACAAGAAGTCTATTTTTGAAATGTTACCATATGCCAAATACTATGAAATGCTTTAAATTATCTCTTAATACAAGGACACTACAAATGAGTTAGTTTTATTCCCATCTTGATTTATAAACTGTCAGAAATAGCTGGGATTATTTGATAATTGGGATTTTTATTACGCAAGAAAAGAGCTACAGATGAAAGATCAATGAAGTCTGTAAGAACTTATGCTATACTTTACCTTTAAAAAATAAAAAAAGAGATGATGCATTTCATGGAGTAGTTAGGCCTCAGAAAAGCCTCAGAAATAGCCAACCCTGCAGCAATGGACACCCCTGTTGCCTAGATTGTGATCTGTCACTATTGTTCCCCACCCAAAACAACCACAGCTACTTAGAAAAGAATGGCTGAACCCCAGTCTTGGGCAGGAAAAGTGTAAGATGAGCCTAGAATATCTCATCATATTAGAAGGCAAAAAAAGAAACCCACAAATACTAGCATTGTATCCAAAAGGCTCAGGTGTCAATGTAAAGAGATTCCCACTAGAAAAAAGAAGGAGGTGATTTGGACATCAATAAAAAATGATATCTGTAATGAACTGAAATACTTCTGATATATTTAAATTCACAAGTTGTTCACACACAGACAACACACACACACATCCTTCAATGGTCTACACTGGAGAATAATAAGGAACCAATTCATTATTCTGAAAACTGATAAATAAAGAGGAAGAATCGAGCCTTGTCTATTTTCAGGGTGATAAAATGGTTGATATGAGGGGAATTGTTTTTCTATAGAAATATTTCCAGCTAATAAATTAAGAAAGAACAATAGAATAAAAATATGACCATTCTGCAAGCTGTAATGAAGAAATAAGTTTAGGATGCTAACACTACAAAGAGAAGCAACCAAATTTTATGTGTTTTCTGGTGCAAAGACAGTTCTCACTATAAAGTATTTTTGCCAAAAAAAATACAAGAACCTGAATCTAATTAAGCTTTTTGACCTAAAGCAAACCATAAAAACAAAACATTCTTGGAAACTGAAAAAACAAAAAGATGAGATAACACGTTAAAAGATACTACACCACAAAAATGCAATCAGAATTCTTTCAGACTGTGGAAAACTCTAAAGAAAAATATAACTCAGTTTTTTCAACAATAAAAACTATACAAAAAAAAAGAAAGAAGAAGGCAAAAAATCATATATTAAATATTAGTTAAGAGGCAATTACAATTGTATGGACTTCATTTGGATTTAATTTGAACAACCGAGTTAATTTTTAAAAATGAAAAAATTAAATACATATGAACCTTGACTGAATTTGTGATAATATTAAGAAATTACTTTTAACTGTTGGGTGTAACAATGGTATTTATTTGAGCCTTAAAAAGAATCCTTACCTTTTGGTGTTATGGATAGAATTACATGTTGTCTGTATTATTGTCATTGCCTGGAATGGTGCCTAGCACATGGTAGAGTCTTAATAAAAGCAGAATGAATGAATACTGAATTCTCTATGCTGAATTTTAAAATGATGACATCTAAAAATATTCACATGTAGAATGACCACTTAAATATAAAATTTTGTATTTAAAGAAATCTTAAAACGTATGTATTCCATCTATCCCTTTCATATTTGGTTGTACTTTCTCTCTCTCACTCTCTGTCTCTCTCTCTATATATATATACACACACACACACTCAAAGAATACCTTAAGGTGAGAAATAGAAAAATAATTTATGACGTAGTTTTACCTCAAATATTTACATGAGATCCTGCTGGCTGACTGATAATAAGGCACTTAAATCAACCTAAAGAAAAAAACCCTAACAATTTATTTGTTTAAGTGTTTCTCCCTTTAGTGCAATTCCTAACTTTGATTGTAAATGTGTAGTAAATACACAAGAAGTACTAGTCACTATAATTATTGCGTTCCATAAGACAGATTTCTTGAAAATTCACTTTTAGTTACAGAATATTTTTATATTATTTAAAAGAGTCTTCGATTATATGATAAATGACTTGCCCGGAAGAATCATTCAATAAGTACTTTTAAAAATGCTTTGACCAACAAAGCCTTTCTGGATATTACTATAAAATACCTTCACAACCAAATCTCACTTCCATGGATTTCCTCCAGTCCTTAGTCATTATCAAAAGGTATGCTTTTTCAGATAAAAAAGGGCTTAGACACGTTAAGACAAATTACTGTTACTAAGAGAGGCTCAAGCAATAGCTAAAGGGAAACATTTTAAGGAAGAATTAGTAGGAAGAGCAGACCAATGCTCTTCACCATAGACTTATGATTAGATAGCGGAGGTTTATATCCTAGCTTTGCCTGACTCTAAGATATACTACACTGTACAGAAGAGAAAAACACAAAGTGTCAATAAATGGTCTTTTCTAACATATAAAACTTGTGGGCCCCAGATTAAATGGCTTCTCATAGGAAGATTTTCTATCTCTAATCTACATTAAGTTCCCTCTTTTCTGAATAATTTTAAAAGAAAATTTGGCTTTTTAAAATAAAGTATTTCAATTTGTTTGATACTTAATGCCAGTTTACCTTATTTTTAATATACATTTTAATAAAGCAGTGTTATATGTCCAAGTCATTTATGATATGCACAATATGACTTCATTAGAAATACTTCACTAATACCACCACCATGATTTTAATTGACACATAATAATCGTACATATTTATGAGTACGTAGTAATGTTCAGTACATATATGGTATAGTGATCAGATCAGGCTAATTTACATACCCATATCTCAAACATTTATCATTTATTTGTGTTGGGAACACTCAATTTTTTATGTGCATTAAGTAACCCTATTTGAAAATATTATTATCACAGATTTGCAGATGAAGAATTAGAAACACAAAAAGGTCAAGATATTTGCTCCAATAAACCAGTAAGTAGCAGAGCCATGATTCATGATTCTTTCCTTTGCCTGTTTATCTCAAAAGTATTTTTGTATTCACTGTGCTTTGAAGCATCTCTTGTTAACTGCCTTATGAGCCTCTTAGATAGCAGTGTAATGAAGACTTTGACAGTTATTAAAGTTGTTATTTTATTTGTATTCTTGTTGCACAATTGGACTTGGGACTTGGCTCTTCTTTCTGTCTCTGAAATCTGACGATGTTACACAACTGGGGACACTCGTTAGGGCTGGTGTTATGCTCAGGGTGGGGCTTCCACCTGCACCTGCCAAGCACTATGTACTTCAAGTATCCAATGAGTTAACATTAAAAGTTCTCAACTCCTCTAGATGAATTCTGTAAAGCCAGCTAAGTTGGCACTTTTATGTCAGGGAGCATTTTGTTCTGCCCAATTCCCCAGAGATTCAATGTTATAAAAAGTAACCTAGATTCTACAGAATACAATAAACCATTTCGAAAGGAAATGACAATCATAGAACGGGAACCTCTTTCAAAACTGCATCTAAAATGAAAAGTATGACTGGCACGGCTAGCTCCAAGGCAGAATGCTGCTGATGAAGCAATGACCAAAGAATACCTATTATCTCTCCATCATCTAAGGGTTACTTATGTTTCCATTGCTCTTAGCTATGAAATAGGCAAGTGATTGTTCTCCATATTTAGATACTTGAATCTCATTCAGCTAAATGTGCACAAAGGACTATAAATTTAGAACCAATCATTTGACATTATCTGAACAAAATCAGCAGAGATCTAATTTAACAACAAAAAAATTTTCTATGCAAATGCCAGTCATCTGGGTACCTGAGAGCAGAAATAACACTCACCATTGTTCCTCTTAGCACATGGTAAGTGCTCACTTAACTCTTAACCAAAAGAATGCATGCGAGAATGCATGAATGGTGCTCTATTTTTAATAGAAATGTCAGAGCACAGTAGAATGAAACAGTCATTATCCACTCTGTTGTTGATATAGATTACTAAATTATTATTTAAAGAAAAATCTACCCTTTTAGAAATTCAGATATTGTTCTAAGAATATATTCTGCTGATAAGGCAAAAAGTATGTGAGAGACAATAAACACATTTCCTAATTTATTAATCATTCAAGGTCCTGATTAGGAACCTTTTGATATCTATAGTCCATGTTAAGTTTCAAATTCCATTCTTTAAATTTCTTCAAATCACCATTTTGTATTTTTTTAAACTATTTTGAATTATACACATGAAAAAAATTCTGTATATGATTTTAAAAACAAATTAAAATACTACAACTTAATTTAAACATATGGGGTCGTTGTGAAGATAAATGGGATACTCCATATGAAAATGCTCAGCATGAGGCCTGGAACATATTAAAAGCTTAATCAATGTTAAATATTATTATTGTCGTTGAAAATTTACATAAAATTCTAAAAATAGTCAATCACATATTTTGAGTTTGCTTAACTATTAATGAGTTAACTTTTTTTTCTCTCTAAAAGCAGAGAGTAGGAATTATCATTTTTTTTTCCAGCCCTCTCTAATTTGTACCTTAGGATTTCTGGCTTGCCATATTTAACTCAATTTTCCCCCCTCATTTCCTACTAACAGCACACAATTCATATGCACATACACATTTGTTACATGTTGAATCTTCCTCAGTTGCACTATTTAAAGCCTAATTTTTTCTTATCTCCAAATCACCCCAAGAAATGTCACTTTGATGTCAGAAAATGTTACCACGTGTTTTCAAAGTTCAGTGAGAATCACATACACATTCAAAGACCAAGTTTAGCTTCAAAACATTAACACCAGGAAAGAGTCAACAGAACTTCACAGCATTAAATGTCTCTTCCAAAGATAAAGAGCCATTTAATTGGGAGATTTTCAGGATTTATCTGGAATAAAACATCCAAAGTCTATCTGCAGTCATGTAACACAACAGAGATTCAGCTCACTGTACACATCACACATAGAAATTAAATCAATTAGCTAAAATGCAATGGTAAGTCTAGTGCCCCCCACAATTGTGACTTACCTTTGTGATCTCATTTAACACAAATATTCCGCTTAACTTATGATCCAATTCACACACAAACACACACACACACACACACACCCCACCACACTTCCATCTCCCAAAATATTTGAAAAAGCAAAGCATAGAGAAAAAAAATATCAGGAAAGGTAGAAAAATTAGAGTTCTCTCAATCAAAGATAAAAATACCCACAAGATATCAATATTTTTCTGGAATTAACTGCTGAAAAGTCCACTTAAGTAATGTGACAGTGAATGGCTAAGAATAGGACAGTGATCTGATGAGAGACCTCTATGTCACTGGTTAGGTGTTATAGGTTAGGGAACGGAACGGCAAACACAGCAGATGTCTGTGATGCCCATAGTGTCTGTCTTCGCAGAATTGGCAAAGCAAAATTTCTCCAAGACTAGGATTTGGGAAACAAGTATATCAGTTCAGATTCAACTACTGATTAATAAAACTGTGGCTTTAGACAAGTCCCAGTCTCTTCAATATACCTTCCTCATAAACAAAATAGGGATCTCAACACTCGTCCCAACTCACAAGGCTACTGCAAATATTAAGTGAGAAAATGCATGTGAAATTTCTTTGAAACAGAAAAGCGCTAATATCATAATGCCATTCTAACTATACTGAATTTTCTACCTGTCCTGAACTTCCAAATGTATCAGTTCAATTTGTTCTTGCCTAAACCAGGAGAGCATTGATTGTTCCTACAAAGTTAATTCTCAATCTCATGGCATAACCAGTGTCTGAAAGCCATCCCACACAGGAGGTGAACTACACAACTGCAAAAATCACCATGTCACAAAAGCGGAAGCCTGGAAGCCTACCATGGGTTTTGGATCACTTATTGGTCAAACCTCATATAATTTTAAAATCAAAAGACACTTAAAATGTCTGGGACAGCAGTTCTGGTTTGATGTTGTCTGTTGGCCATGAAAATTATCTTAAGTTCATAAGCCACAAGGTATGATAAAAAGCAGAGTTTTAGAATGATTTATCTCGCAATGTTTTAGAGATTACAATGGAAGACAGAAAAACCTAATGGTAAGGAGCTCAGTGTTGGAAGTTGCCAAATATGAGACTACAGGTTCAGCCTGGCCTACAGACATTACTTAATATTAACACTTAGCAACTGGAGTATTTCTAATTTCTCTTAGGGGGAAAAAAACTAGATCTGATATCATTAAATTCCTGGAGTTGAGTAGAGGCTGCCTGCTATAAATGTTGCCTACTCTCCACACCTGGTCTAACTGACTTATTAACACAAAGTACCTGATATTTGGGGACGTTTCATTTTTCAGTGCCAGTCTAACAAGCAATAGTGGTCCAAACAAGACATGACAAAGGCTTAGACTAGAGAAGTGTTTGTGGGGTCGGACAAGGAGAGAAGCTAAGAGATATTTTGAAAGAGGGGTTGAAGAGCCTGTTAGAGATTAGTTGGGAAGAGTAAGATATAATTTTAGTTAATTGTCTTTTAAGTTTCTAGGCTGACAGACTGGCCTAGAAATGGCCAGTTATTCCATTTCTATTTGAGGTAAAGATTTCACCTTTAGAAAGGTGTTTGATCGTATAATGCAGGGTCCTGCACAGCAACTTTTACTTGTATAACATAATCAGTGTCATCAGTTTTTGTTTTTTGTACAGAAGCTAGAAATTGATCCAATTATAAATGTTGACAACTAAGTAGTGCCTTTGGGCCCCACTGGATCTACATTTGGCAACTTCTAATCCTACAGTTTCCTATCTTTGGATTTCTTTAGATCTTATTATTAGAACAACTTGCCTTAGAAATTCTGATAAAAGTTCCCGTTTTCTCTCATGTGGCTGTGAGCAGATTAGCATGCCCAAATCTATACTGCAAAATTTTCCTGCAGGGAAACTGGCAGCTCCTGCTGTGAGATCATTGAATAGTTCTCAATTAGAGAGTTTTAAGAGCAACATTTTTTTTTTCTAAAAATAATATTTTAAATGGCAGTTCTATTTTTGACCCTGTAGATAAGAATATGCAGTAGAATATGCATATAGTGAAGATTTCTCATACGTATGAGTGAATACTTTCCCTCCTTCCTTTATAAAGATAAAATTTATATGAAACAGACAAACTTTTCCTTTAAACTAAAAAGAAAAAAAATGATTTCTTGGGCAAGGGGGAGAGAGAATGAATGAAAATTACAGTCTTGGATATGGGGATAATTAAATTCATCAAGATGCCACTGGAAATTAGAGAGCTCATATGCTTAAGGGAAGGTTTCTTTTCGACCTTGGGAATGAATATGCCAAGCTACACAGAGAATTTTCATTATAGGTTTGCTACATTTGCCAGCAAGTAGAATTTAGTCATGCTAACATTGATCTGAAACCTTTCATACAATATTCTTCAGTATATTTGCCTGTTTTCTTATTCATCTTTCTTCAGAGTTTAATATTAAATGGTGAATTTCTGACTGTGAACCTAATTTGAGAAGGTAATTAGTTATGTCAAGGAAGTTTCCCTGACTGATCTCTTCAGATCTTTTCTTTCATAATAAGTTAAGCTGTTTCTGATTGCCAAGTTTCTCCTTCGAACTTGTTGAAGACCAAATTATGACCAGAATCTTCCAGTAAGTTTTTATGTAGCACCTCAGTGATGGCTAAAATTCAGTATAATGAAGTCTTCAGCAGAGTCAAAAATCGTAAGACCAATTACTAAGAAGAAAAAACAAAGGTAAGACTTAGTTCAGTGTTGCATGGCATTGGAATATATCCTTATTAAGAAGGTATTTCCTTTTCAAAACAGAAAAGATTGTTAAAAATCCAGATTGCGTTCAGGAAAACAATAGAATGACTTACTACAAAGGAGAACTACAGTGAGTCAGAGAAAGTGTCATCGGTCTCTTATATTAAGAAGTAGGTAGCTTTATTCATCACAGTGCTGATAAATCCGAATTTACCTCCAGTTTTCAGGGATCTGGCTTGTGTAGAAGTAGAGTTCAAAATAATTCTGGGAGAGCTACACGACTTGGTATAGCCTATTTAGAAAGAGGAATGTGAACAGATCTACCATCTCCATTTGTCAAAATGTGCCACTGGGTTTGCAGCCAAACTCTGTAAATCAGTCATTTTGCCTAGAGGAAACTGTGCTCTATGACTTCCCATCGGCCGTGGATCATCCCCAAATCCTGCTCTCCTTTTTTTTCTTCCAGCATTCAATTAGGCATTTTGGCAAGACCAGATACTCAGTGTCTTCCAGCCAACGAATGATATCTCCCGCTACTTGTAAATAAACTTAACAATTTAGTTGTATATACACTTCAAAAATCCTCCTGCTATGGAGGAAGCCATAAAACCCTTTGGAAAGACTTGCTCTACTGCTGATTTCAACAAATCGCCTAATGCTGCTCTTCCCTTTTTATGATTTCCACACAACTGACCAGCATTCCTTCCCAATAGAAGAACAATGACCATGGATTGGCTTTGAACAGTCAACAGAGGCTGTGCTCAGAGGGCTTTCGTGCCCTCCGTTTCACCTTCTGATGTCACAGAGCCAAAAACTCCACCCTGTGATCATGCTAACCCTGCCATTACTGAACATGGGTCCCATGAAGGGGCATAAAGCTCAATTGCACATGTGCATGTTTCTTCTTTCATAAATATTCATGACTCCTCCTGTGGTTTATTAAATATGTATATTTGGCCACCCTGTTCAGCGTAGATTTCTGTTGCCTTTGCCCCTCCCTTGAAGGGCCTGTTTCTGGCTGCTGGCCAGAGGCTTTGCTTCCAAACCTTTCAGAATAACCGCCTGCAGACTGCACCCCTTATGAGAAATAAAGCGCTCCTTTCTAAATTTATGCGCCTTGTTATTCTTCAGTTGATAATACAAGTGATAGATTGATGGACAGAACATTAGTTTATGCTAGTAATAGAGATGATGGTAATGGAGCCAACTTTCCGTATATGAAAATGGTTAAATTAGAATTAGCCATGGTATCAAGAGAATTCTAGGATATAGATCAATTTTAACTTTGTAAGACCTGATCTAATGTCTGGCTAATAAAGCCCAACAGAATTAAATGTGAGAGACAAAGCCCAAATGCAAAAAGATGAGAAAGAATGCTTCTTTCCTAGGTTGAATATAGTTTAGAACCAGAATAAAAGAAGATATTAAAGAGATATGTGAGGAATTAGGTTGCAGAAATCCTTAAACTTTTTTTTTTCTTTTTACTGATTGACAGTTTTCATATAAACTTTTGGTCTCCTATGCTATGTATGTAAGGATACTAATAGTACTGCTGAATTTTGTAGGGAATTAACCAATGAGTTAATTGAATATAAATTTATAATTATATGTAAATTATGTGCAGTAAAGCATATATCCTGCCTAACCTTAACCAATAACAAGAATATTATCAATATCACGAATGTTCAGAAAACAATATAAACTTCTATACCCTAATCCCTGCCACATATTTTAATTACTGCTGTAATCATGGTCAGTTCCAAGGCAAACACAAATGGGTCATGTGATAAAAGTGGGGGGAAATAAATACGTTCTGTGCATTTTAAAATGTGGAAAAAGTTAGCTTTGGTATACATAGCAAGAAGACTTTATATATGAACATTGTGAATGAGGAGTGAAGGAAAGAAGAAAAAAAGAGAGACAGAGGAATACGAAGTACATGTGGAACCTAGACCAGCTAAGAAAAGTTATTTAAATATACTTGTTTATGTAGTAACAGTCAAAGCTTTGCCTAAATTAAGAGAAATTTTATTTTAGCTATTCCTGCTCTGTATATGAAATATAGCATTTTTTAAAAATTGTAAATCACAATTGTCAAGTTTTAAAGTTTTGGTAACTGATCTTTTAAAAATATATATGGTCATAAAAATCACTTAATGAGTTTTGAGTGTCTACAAGTCTACAAGAGTCAGAGCGTTTGCAGTTGACACTTGTGTACAATAAGCTTTTGTAGCCCAACAGCATTTTATAAAACCCCAATAGAGGCGCTGGGCCTCTGTTTCTTCAATCTGCCTCCTAAAGGTAATAACCATGGCTCATCTTCAGGAATTAGTCATAAATCTACACAATAAGCTTTTCATTTTCATAGAGAGTGTTTATTGAGGGAGAAATATAACACATGATTCCCTTACTGAGAGATTAAACCTGTATCACTGAGAAAACAGTATTCTCAGCAATAAAAGCAGTTGAAATAATTCTACCTGACAAGAATTTTTTCACTATTTAGATATTTGAAGTCTTTAAAAATCTTTTTATTATTATTTTTTCCTTTTCTTCTTTTTTTAAATTTCAGAATATTACAGAAGTACACATGTTTTGGTTACATGGATTGCTTTTGTACTGCTTGAGTCAAAGTTATATTTGAAGTTTTTATAAAAAAAAAACAAAACAGAGCTGCTAATACCTGCTCAAAAGAAATGGATACGAGTTGTTCTAGATTGCAAGTTCTTTGATGGCGGAAATCAGTTTAAGCTGGAAAGCAATTTACACAATGCTCCAGGATAAGTGCTCAATATGTTATTAAATTACTTGTTTTGGCTAAATTAGGTGTGCTGTAGGAACCTAGAGAACTCAGTACTTCTTTTTTTTCCCTTTATAAAAAGTCTTTAATTAAATTTATAAACCAGTTGTTATGTGAAACTTACTGTCACCCATAAAATTCAGAGTGGCTACATTTCCAGATCAACATATAGAATCCTTTTAACTCTTTTTGTCTGAATATAGAATTAAAATGACTACTAAGTATTTGACCAACATGTATAATGCTATTTAGATAGGAAATTCCATCCGAATTTCCCTCTTGCAATTCCAGTTTATGTTTTACTACACCCTATTTCTTTGGGGCTGAAAATTCTGGGAATTGTGAAACTAAATATGTAAGACAGCAGGTTTACTTGCTTTATGACCTTGCAAAATTTATTTAACTTTTTGGAAATTGTGCTTCATCCTCTGTAAATTGGAAGGATAATCATAGTTAATAGGAGGTTGTTGTGTAGCTTAAGCAAGCTAAATTATATAACTGGGTAGCACATAGTGAATATTCAATAAAAGTTGTTAGTACTTATCATCAGAGTAAAAATATTCAGTCTTAAGTATACTAAAATGTGAACTATCTGAGGGAAGAAGGCATTAGTTGTGTATCAATCTTAATTTCCTAAAATACTTGCAATTAAATATATTCCCAATGAAATTACTCCAGTCCTTAAAATGAGCTAATGGTAAGACATATTTGATTTTAGGTCATGTGATTTTTTTTTTTTTTTTAAACATTTCTAGATACAAACACATGTTTTCCCTAACTGGCCATTTCTGGCTTCAAGGTAATTGTTATCATGGTGATGTGTTTACCTTGTTGTGCAGGTGTAATAGCAGTTATAAGAATTTCTCAGACTAAATAAAAGGCATTTCCCTAAACCATTCCTAATTTGCTAAAAATAATACTTGATATTAAAAGATTATAATTACTCTGGTTTGAAAAGTACAGTTATTAGTGTTAAGGTAACACAAATATGTCTCAGCAACACAATACACAGTAAATAGTACAGTTAAAAAACACATCTTAAAAATCTGAAGCAAAAGTAGCAGCTATTGAATTGGAATCAGTTGCTGTTTAATCTGAGCTGCAGTCCTCATGGGATCTTTGAACGTATGTGCAAACGAGCTCACGCACACACGGCCCAGGAGAGCTGGTCAGACGTCGTATTTTAAGGCAATCCAGAGAAGTGGCTTTCTAAAGTGATTCAACCAGACTAGAAATTTGGTCTCCTCATTCTTACCACTCTTCACTAAATCACTCTCCTCTTACTTTCTGGTTTAAAGTACCTTAAAAATGACATTAATTATCTTTTTAAATGAAACATATAAAATACACTTTTAGTCGTCCGTGAAACATGTATCTATGCACCTACACTAAGGTGCTGAGGATACAGAGACTGACTAAAACAGAAAGACAAGGTCTCAAGAGCTGGTGCTCAGGGAAAGAGAGTGTTATTTAAAACACAAACCCATGATAGCTGTCTAAGCGATAGATGTGCTTGCTAAATACCAATAAAAACAAAATTGTAGACAAATTCTAGTATCTACTAAAGTAAGACTTTATCGACTACCACTTTCAATGATCTTTTCTCTCTGATTCAACTCAAATTGCACCATTAGAGCTTCATTCCTTTGGTTGAAATGAAGCTTAGGGTATAACACATGTTAAACTGTAAATGCAGCTTCTAGAAAGGGGAGCCCTTGAAACCACTGTCAGTCATATGTGGCACGGTGTGAAATAGCTCAGTGAACTCTTCCTAAAGAGTAAGACATGGGGAAAAATCCTGCAGGAGAAAAGGGGCAAAGTGTAGAAAGAGAGGCAAAGGACACAATTAGCTACAGTAATGGACCGAGTGCTCAATACCTGCCAGCTTTATAGAGTTTACCTCACTTAATTACCTTAAAAATGATGTATCTATCTGCTTTTAAATTGTTTTGGTTGGGCCCCTACCTGCATAGAATATGATTCATTAAGCTTGAAGTATGGTCCGGAAGTCTACATTGTAAGCAAATATCCTAGGTCATTTTGACACAAATGGTGCAGAGACCACACAATAATAAACACATCCTCCAAATTATCAACAGAATCTATTATTATTGTTATTCATTCTGCCTTATTCTACAAATCTATAATAACAAAGTTACCTTCCACAAAATTTTACCTTGTCAGGAACTTAATTTACTACTGAGGGTGCGAACTGTCCCCTGAGCACTGGAAAGCAACTTGATTATTTTATGAAAAGCCAGATCACCTTCACTGTAGCTTATAAAAATTATAGACTTCACAATTTCTTGTCTCTCTCTTCTTTTTAATGACACATTCAAATCTCTATTTTGAACCCAGTTGTACCAAGTTCGCACCCAACTGCATTCGCAAGTAACAACTACTGATATCAGGTCCTGAGACTGTCAGGGCCAATTAGCTTCCTATGCAGAGTTTCAGGAGCAATGCTGAGTCACTAACCTTTCTGTTTAGAGCATGCGGTGCTCTTGTGAATAAAGAACTTGACTTTTTAAAATTAGAAAGCAGAGTGTTTCTGCAGATGACTTCAATCAGGTTTTAAGTAATGCAGAAACTTTTGCCAACACTACGGCTCTGAACATGAGGGCAAACACTTTCTTATTCCATGGAACCAGAGAGCGGGACTGTATAGTGAGGTGGAAATAAAATGGTTGTGTAATTGGTACAACACAATGTGACAGAGATCAGTTGTTCTCAAGATTTCACAAGGGTAAAAAGAAATGGGCTTTACTGAATGTGGGGGTGAGTGAGAGGGGTCCAAAAGAAAGGTATAAAAATATCACGGTTATAAAATAAACAGATCTTTACCTGACTTCATAGGTCCTACCATGAAGCTTCAGAACAAGAAAAGACACAGAGACAGATGCTTATTCACAAATGACCCTCAACTTTCCCTGTACATACACTTATTTCCATTTTACTCTTTTTCAGTAGAAGAAACAGAAGCTTTGGAATCATGCAGTTCTGGGTTCAAATCCTAGCATTTGCATTTACCAGATTGAGTGGGCATAGTTAAACTTTCTGAACCTCAGTTTTTACATCTGTAAAATGGAGATCATAATAACTACTGTTAGGACATCTGTAAATGTGTAAAATACTGAGTATAGCTCCGTGGATATACTAGATATTCAATAAATAGAAATCACCACCACCACCAGCACTACTTATTATTATAAGGATTTAGGATGATGAAAAAGATATAAAGTCAACTTATGTTCTCCTCTGCAGCTAAGGCAAGAGACCTCCCCCCCAGGGTGGGGGTCTAGGGGTGAAGGGAGGGTCTGCAGGTGATTATATTGATTATCCATTTCTTATGTGCAGAGATGTATTCTGACATGGTTGATGGGTTGATGTCTTAGGATGAGGTCACATTCCTATGGGAGGGGACAGGCTTTATTCTGAAGGGGGTGAGTGGATATTCAGGGTTTTCTTTAAAAAAGGGGAAAAAAAAGAAAACCCTCTGCTGCTTGGAGGCAGGTCAGGAGCCAGGTAGGGTGATACCCTCTATGGGTCTCCAAGCTGAAGATGAAATAGTGAAGTATATTGAGTGATTAAGAGCATGAGTTTTGGAGTGGGTAATTTCAGATTCAAATCCGGTCTCTGTTGTGTTTTAGCTTTGCAATTTAGACCAAAAGATTAACCTCTCTAAGCTCTGTTTTCTCATCTATTAAATGAGAATAATATCTATTTCCTAAGTCTGGTATGCAGATCAAGTAAGATAATATTTATATACACAATATAGTATCAGATATGCATTATATTTTCAACCCATATAAATCCTCTAATATTGTGATCAAGTTATATTATCTGGCTGCATCTTAGGCTTTCTGTTCATTTCCATTTTGATATCATCACACCTTCAGTGAAGTGCACTTGAAACAGTCAATCTAATTTCAGCCTTGCTGTGCAAATGAAGAAAATATTTCTTTTGCCCACACTTGATTCAAAACATTGAGAAGGAAAGAATGGTCAAAGAAGGAAAGAAGGGGGAAAAGTGGGGAGATGACCCTCCCATTGGCAGAGGACAGCAAATGCCAGGGCTATGTTGTTCAGCTCCCTCCAGCCCCAGGAAGAGTTCTAGCCTCTCATGTCAGTGCCTGATGCCATATCAATAGTGCTTCTGCTAGGAAGAAGCCCACGTATCCCAAGCCCTTTCCTCACTGGGTAAATGCACCTTCAGACAGCACTCTGATTTCATGTGTCCTCTTTTACCTTTTGTTGTTGTTTAAATCATCTAGTTGCATTAGTTACAGCACTTACTATGTATTAGACATTCCATGAAAAATTCAGTTTTGGTTTATTAACCCCAGATCCTAGCATGTATATTCCTTTTAAAATTAAATACATGGAGACGTGGATGCTTCAATGTAAATTATGGATCAACAGATGTCTCAGAAGAAAGAAATTAATTACTCTCTGGATGGCTGGACTTTGACGAGAACAATAGATTTTGACTTTTTTAGATTCCACATATTAATGAGATCATGCTATATTTGTTTTCCTGTTTTTTTTTAATTTTCTTAAATTTTTATTATGAACTCTGTTCCAAACATATAACCGAGAAAACGGTGTATATGAGTCATGTTCCTATCATCCAGCTTTAAGTATCATCATATCAAGCCAATTGTTTACTTGTTTCTGTGCTGTCCGGTACAGTAGCCACTTGTCATTTATTAATTAAAATAAATTGATTAGATTAATTAAAATTAAATAACATAAAAAATTCAGTTCTTAGCTGTATCAGCCATATTTCAAGTGCTCAGTAGCCACATGTGGTAAGTGACTGCCATTTGGACTGTGAAGAGCTACAAAACAGTTGAACATTTCTATCGTCACAGAACTACTTTATTAGTGCTAATGTATATCAAAACCTCTTCCCCAACCAAAGATTTTGAAACAAATCCCAGGTAATATATCGTGTCATCTAAACATAACACCAAGAAATTAAGAATAATTTTTTTAGTAACACCAAATATGCAGTTGGTATTAAAATTTCCTCATTATAATCAAGTTTCTTAACCTGGGCTACAGTAAAAGCTCTGATGTTATATGCAAACATTTGTTAAAATATATACATGTGTTTTTTTCTGGGGAGATGATTTATGGTGGCTCTCAAATTCTGATAAAAATCAGTTTATCCAAATTCAAGAATCATTCCCTTAGAAGGATATGTTGTCAACTACATAAGTAAAGAGATGATGTACTTTTATTGCAAATGCCACTGTAAAACTAACCTTATAAATACGGAATCAGGAATTTACTCATAGAGGTAAATTCTTGTACACATCTTATTTTCTTTAACTTGTTAGAATGTCGATGGGTGTCTGGATTTTTCATCTGTCATATGGTGGTGTGTAATTGTAGAGGGTGTGGAGTGGAGTGGGATATGCTTCCCAGTTTGTCTTTGGAATAATTAATTAGGTAAAGACTTCCTTACAAAAGTGGAGTTTGCCCCATTTCATTCATTTATTCAGCCATTCACTCATCCAACACTTATTTACTAACAGCACTGGTCATGTGCCAGGAATATGATAAACTCTCACTTTGGATATGGATAAGAGATGATCTCAGCTCTTAATGAACACTCACCTGGAATGCAAATTTGGTTCTTGGGACAGTTAGAATTACTGAGGATAATTGTGCCAAAACCCAAGAAAAAGATAATTTAACAACAAATATTTATCCACTTTTACTACAAGGCAGGCCCTGTACCAGGTGAACCTGACAGACGTAGTCCTTTCTCACACAGATTACATATCTGCTCCCTTTCCGTCCTGCCCAACACCCCCATTCTGAGAGTTGAGGGGAGCACTGTCTCTTGAGTTTAGTATTTGAAGTGGTAAGAATGAGAAGTTAGGACTATACATTTTACATTTGCTGTAACTCTTCTTTCATCCTGTGAAAATGACAGCTTACCTATTATCCCCTTCCATACTCTTCTCTGGGACCACAGCCCAGGCACCCGGGAAGTTGACTGCAGAAGGAGCAATCTCAGCTGCAGACACAATCTCCCTGTTGAGCATCCCTGACCTCTTCCAGAAAGTGCCAGGTTTCTGATTTCCTCTGGCCTTTTCTTTAAGCTAAGAGCCTCCATCACAAGAGCTGGGATGAGTACTCCCTTCCACTCCAGATGTAAATATCTGCCAAATTTATCTGTATCTCTACACACTCTACACATCCTCCCCATGGAATTCTAGAACATCAATCATTTCTTGAAGTGTTTAGGGCAGTATCTTCCATAATTATTTCTCTGTAAAACATTTTCTAGAAAACTTTCCTTTCCTTGCTTCTTTCTCAGTCGTGGTAATGTGGAGAGGCCCTCTCATTTGGAAAATTCTTTTGGAACAAACAGAATCAGTCTCAGTTACTGATGTGTGAAACTGCCACTTTGCATTTTCCTTGATATTTCAAGGTTGTTTTCAGGTAGGGACAAAAGGTTCTGGGTAGTGAAATGGGAGACAGGGAAATTGATCTTAGCTTGTTAGCATTTGGTGGTTTAAGAATCATTATTCTCACAAAATCTGAAAGCAAAGTTCTTTTATGAAGTCAAAAGATATTAATATTAGTTGACCACTGATCCTGTGCCATGCCCTGTGCTAACCACTAGATATGAAATATTGAGTGACATGAACATGGTCCTTGCTCTTGTAGCACTGATATTCATATGAGTACCAGAGTGAAAACATAAGATTAGTCCTTCAATGATGTATTCCAATAAAAAGGCACGGGAATTAATATGACAGCAGGTAAGTCTAAAGAGACTTGGTGTAAAAAACAAATTTTAGGCATGAAGTGAGATAAAGTCAAGCAAAGAATTAAAAATATTTATGACAGTGCCTACCACATAGTGAGCTTTTAATAACTTACCTATTGCACTATGCATGTGATATGATATGTGGAAATACATATTTAGAAGGTGAGAGCATCCTTTGGATTTCACTGAATATTTCTTGAGCACGCCCAACTCAAATTATTTCTTTTCTGCTGTTCTCCCTTCATGTCCCAATTATTCAGCTCAAATGACCACTAGAGAACCTCCGTGAATTTGTGCTTTCATGCAATGCACCCAATCATCATTTTCGCCCATCTGAGGTTTGCATTTATCCTAAGTGGCCCTCACAGATTTATTTAAGCTGGCCATCTGTGCCAGCAGTTTAAATAGTGACATGATTTCTCCCATGCAATCTTCCAGCCTAGTGGACTTTTATTGTGATTTAATGCTACAGGAACCAGTTAAATAATTTTCAGTATTATTCAATTATCTCTACAGTAAAGACAGTTCAGAAGCAAAAATATGAAATTAGCTTTGTACCCTGACACTCTACAAATTTAGACTGCCAGCTCCTTACATTCCTTCAAGAGTACACAGGCCTTTTTCCTTATACATCCTGAGAAGCTGACTGGCACTTAGAATCCTGTTAAAGAACTTAAGGAGCTCAATTTGTTATGGAAATATTGGGTTATATCAACATAGTGGAAGAATATTTATGATTATATAAAAATATTTTTATTATCTTGGGGTATTGAAACATCATAAGAAAAACATAAAACCTAAAAATCAAAAGCCAAAAGAGAAGCTCATTAGAACACATACAAATATAACTTCTCTATGATGAAATTCATGATAAACCAAATAAAAAGACAAATGATGAACATTCCTCACATACAAAGAATGAAAAATTTAAAGAATAAAAATGAGCAAATTGTTGGCCAAAATTGATAGAAAAATATCAATACTAATAAATATTTGAAGAGATGCTCAAATTCACTAGTGGTTAGAGGAGAAGCAGGTTAATTAAAGAAAATATTCTCAAGTCTCTACCAATCAGACTGGCAACAAAATTTTAAAATAATGCTAAAATAATCTGTAAGTTTGCAATTTACACATTTCTTTAGAGAGTAATCTGGTAGTGTCTATAAAATTTTAAGTGGAAATGCCCCATTTAGTCAGTAATTCCAGTGCTTTTAATCTAATATCCTACAAAATAGAAGAGAGTGTAAAAACAGGTATACAGTGCTTTAATTGATACACTTATATGACAGTGAAAAACTTGGAGAAAATGTAAAAGTTCATCAACAAGATAATGCTTAAACAATTCATGGGCACGTCTATATAATACTATGTAAATGGTGAAGAGTGAGTGATATCTGTTAGCGCTGACTTGCATGCAGCATTGGTGGGGGTTGGGAGGTAGAGAAGAGTGGACAGGATACAGTTCTAAAGGTACATGATCTATTAGCATTGGTCGTCTCTGATGAATGGGAGGGAGAGATGATAAAGAGAAGTTATATTTTACATTTATATATCACGATCAAATACAAATGTAGTATTTTATAATTAAAATAAATGAATTGTCCATTTTCCAATCCTGTGGCAGGTGCCAACTGGGTCTGCCATGTTCCCTCTGTCCTAGGCCTTGTGAATTACTGACTTCACACGTCGGCGGACTGGTAGTCCTAACAATGTAAGTTAATTTATGTTGGTGTTGTTGGTATATGAGGTTTGTTCATCCCTACGTGGGGCTTCCTGTGTCCTGGAAGGCTTTCACTGGAGACAGGCAAAGATCCAACACCACCAAATCTCCCTTGGGGAACTGAGAGGCTGTATTCACTAAAGCAATCTCTGAAGCAAATATCTTCTAGTTTTCTCTGTTGACAATGCATCCTTTGAGGTTATCAGAGTAACTTGAAATTTTTCTAAGGTTTATGTGTCAAATTTTAATTTTTTGTCAAACCCAGTCCTCTGGATTTCATAGAATCAAAGAGCATGCATATTAAAATTGTTGGTGTAAATGTGGACTGTACAGGGTCTATACCACACAGAATTTATCTACTACCTAATGCCAATAACTGTTCATATTTTTCTGTTTTCATGGTGAAATAGATAATAAACTTCACATAATAGATCTGAGTGACTCCATCTTTCATGTAAGCATGTTTTCTTTAGGAAATAACTACATAGCAAAATTTAATACTTAAAGCTAGTAACTCTAAAATCAAATGCAATATTATATAATAAACATAGTTTAAATAAGTATGTGAACAACTAAAGACTAACACATTTAGAGATTTTTAAAAAGTGTTAAGCTATTTAAAAATTAACTAGACATAATTAAATCTGGGAATATATTAATATACAAATCCTAACAGCTTTAAGGATTTAATTTCAACTAAACTTTCTAAACTGGCACACAAAACCAATAGCAGGTTTTGAAGGACAAAGTCCAAAAAAAAAAAAAAAAAAGGTTGGTTGGAATATAGACAATAAAACTATGATTTTGGATCACAAATTAAGTATGTGTTTCTTTCAACTCAATGTTGTTCTTGGTTCACTTGAAGCAAACTTGCTGACCATAACACTAAGAATGCATGGGAAGAATAAAGATGGTGGAAAATTGTTTCAGTACAAATTTCTCTAAAGTGATTTTAGTAGGTAGAAAAAATAGCTATAGATGTCACATAGACGAGCTGCTTTCCCCTTGATTTCAACCTGTGAAAACATTTCTGAAAGATTCAGCAGAAAAGATATTCAGAACAACATTCATCAAAGCTGTCAATAGAAGAAGGCTTTAAAAATTCTGTTAATGTATTAAAAATAATCATTTAAGGATGTATTATTCCACAAATTTATTATTTATAGCCCATCCACATTTTTCAAACTGAGAGGTATAATTTGCTTGTGATGCTGCCTTTTTATTATACAAAGCACATTCTGTTGGCACAAAAGTTGTCCCATGGAAGTACATAAATTGTTGATTAATTTTAACTCTAGGAGACGGATAACATGAAATGTTTGGGTTATTATGCATTTAATAATTCTTAGGACACACAATATCCTCCATTAAATCAGATAATGTTTTAAGGTTTTGTTGGGGTTTTTTTAGATTTTTACTGCCAATATAATAACATAAAAGTTTATTACATCACCAAATCTTTAGACATGTTCATATTCTCATTTGTCTTCAATGGCAACATGTTGATTGATTACTACATTTCTATAATAACTTTGCTTTATTTTTGGTAAAAACGGAAAAATCATATAAAATATCCATATGGATAATTCCTCTTTTATAATCAGATGTGGAAAATAGATACAATTGGAAAGCTGTATTTTAACCAATACCTAACTTATTTTCTTCCAGATTCACAGAATATCAAGGAGGAAGAGACTTTTAACATAGATGTTCTAGCCCAAATTCTGTTATTAACCAGATCAATGACCTTGAAATATTGATTACTTATCTGTAAAATTGGATTGCTGAATTAGACAATATGTAATTCTCAATTCAGTGCACCTTCTTGTAACACATGATGGGAATAACCAGAATTTGATGCACCCAAGTTAAGGTTTGAACCATTAGAAGATATAGTTTTAATAGTCTGAAATCATCCAGATGATTCAATTTAGTAGGTGCACCCGATTTGATCTTAGCTAATTTATCATATCTAAACTATAGATAATTAAAGTTCTAAAATATAATCCCCCAATTTTTTCTTCTACTGACACATATTAAAAGTGAAAAAAATGGACTTTGACCAATATCATCTTGGTACCGAAGCATAAGAAATTGCAACAATTCATGAGATTTGTTTTAAAAGCATACTCCTTCATATATCTCATATTCAGTATTATATTTGCAGATAGATAAATACACACGTGTGTGTGTGTGTGTGTGTGTGTGTGTGTGTGTGTGTAGTTAGAGAAAAAGAGATGAAAAAAGAGATAGAGAGAGAAGACAAGGGGAATTAAGAAACTGGGAATATGTTTTTACCAGTATGAAGGAAAGGGATGTTACTTCCATATGCGCACTTAGGTGTTGATCAATTAGTACCAATTCAATGGTGAGTACATGTGGTATTTACTGGTTTTTCCATTCTTGTGATACTTCACTTCGAAGAATGGGCTCCAGCTCCATCCAGGATAATACAATAGGTAGTTCACCACTTTTTTATGGCTAAGTAGTACTCTATGGTATACATATACCACATTTTATTAATCCACTCATGGATTGATGGGCACTTGGGTTGTTTCCACATCTTCACAATTCTGAACTGTGCTGCTATAAGCATTCGAGTGCAGATGTCTTTTTTATAGAATGTCTTTTTTTTCCTCTGGGTAGATACCCAGTAGAGTGGGATTGCTGGATCAAATGGAAGTTCCACTTTTAATTCTTTGAGGTATCGCCATACTACTTTCCATAGAGGTTGTACTAGTTTGCAGTCCCACTAATAGTGTGTAAGTGTTCCTATCTTTTCACATCTATACCAACATTTGTTGTTTTGGGACTTTTTGATAAAAGTCATTCTTGCTAGAGTTAAATGATATCTCATTATGGTTTTGATTTGCATTTCCCTGATGATTAGAGATGTTGAGCATTTTTTCATGTTTATTGGTCAATTAGTCTATCTTCTTTGATAAAGCAGACAAACATACACTGTGGAAAAGAATCCCTATTCAATAAATAGTGCTGGGAGAACTGGATAGCCACATGTAGAAGATGAAACAGGATCCACACCTCTCACCACTCACAAAAAATCAACTCATGGTGGATAACAGACTTAAACCTAAGGCATGAAACCATAAGCATTCTAGAAGAAATGTTGGAAAAACTTTTACAGACATCAGCCTAGGCAAAGAATTTATGAAGAAGTTCCCAAAAGCAATCACAGCAACAACAAAAATAAATAAATGGGATCTGATCAAATTAAGAAGCTTCTGCACAGCCAAGGAAACTATCACAAGAGCAAACAGACAACCTATGGAATGGGAGAAAATATTTGCACGCTACACATCTGATAAACAGCTGATAGCTAGAATCTATATAGAACTCAGGAAAATCAGTAAGAAAAAATCAAACAACCCCATTAAAAAGTGGACAAAGGACATGAACAGAAACTCTCCCAATCTTTTACATCTAGACTTCTCCCATAACAAGCCTTTAGCACTGTCTCAAACTCACCTATGTTCTTGCATTCACACCGGTATTTCAGGCAAAATCGTTAAAAATATTATACCTGCATTTAACCATGTGCATCTTGTTAAGTTTCAAATAAGTGGCAAAAATAGAAAATTTACAGTTCAGGGCTATCCGTGTTCTTGGACAGAACTCATTCCAGCTAAATTCTAAGAGCATATCTTCTATTACCCTAATAAATTAACCAGCAATGACAGTTTTGTGGCAATTAGGTTATATAAACTTGTTACCATAAAGACACATCATTAGGTTATATTTTTAAACCTCCATATGTCATCTGAACTTAGGCAGAAAGAAACATGCAATGCAATCTTTATGACAGATTTTCTTAAATTCACCAGTTTTCCCATTTCTCCTGACATTTCGTTGAAATTTTAATACACTACACTTTGGCATTTGACAGGTTTGCTTCAACTAACTTTGTTAAGCAGGAGCATATGCTTTAAAATGGCAAACCAGGCTCCTCCCTTTTTTTTGTAAGAACGGTGGGTCAGTTTAACAAGAGAGTTCTAAAAAGTCTGTGATATCAAAGAAGTGTTAGCAGGTTATACTCTTTGCAAAGCAATTCCTACTTAGTTTCTCTAATCTCTGAGATGCTCTCTTGGGGTGGAGTGGTGGGAGCAAGAGCTCAAATAAGCTGAATATGAAATAGCTTCATGGGTGGAATGGACCTTGTTCTATTTGAAATACAAACTCTGAATTCTCACATGGGCTGGAAAACATAGCAACATAGCCGGCAAAGAATATACAATGTCAGCATTAGCAATCATTCCCAGAGAGAAGGTGGGAACAACATATTAAGAAACATCTCTTTCTCTCTCTTTCTATATGCAAGATCTAGGTAAATATGTTTATTTCTCCAATCAGAAAGATTACAGGTCCCGACCCACAGAAGTTGGGTGTAAATATCAACAAGATATAATGGAAAATCCTGCTCTTACAGAGTATAAAAGGCAAGAAACAAAAGAGAACAAACCACCAAACTAAGAGATTCAGCATTTGTTGATGGTCCCTTAGTTGTCTCTAAGAAGTGACTGACACAGATTATGTCCCCACACTAGGGAGCATCTCCTAGCCCTACCTCCTATGACAAGCCTTCTGCTACCTATGCAGCATCTCAAGACTACAGCAGAAGGAATGAGAGCAGGATTGGTGACATCTTTTGTGAAGTGAAAGATTACAATGTGGGGTCCCTTGCTGATAAATCATTCAGAATTTCAGAATCATGACAGCAGAATATTACACTAGTGTGAGGCCCTTCTACTGAGGGCCACTGCACGCCCGATCAAATCATGCCCATGAAGCCAATCCCGATAAAAGTTTAACTCTGGGAACAGAGCTGAGCTTAAAGCCCATTTCTGTCACTTACTCCAACACAAAAATGTTCATCTAGGACCTTGAAAAACGATCTATGTAATGGTATTTATGATTCTCCTTGCATCATCTTCATAGGGAGATGATCAGATATCTAAGTAAAGAAGAATAATCATAATATTTTGAACTAAAAGAACACCTGCTATCTGGTCTTACTCCTCCATTCTATGAAGAACTTAATTGACGCCTGGCACCAGTTAATGATGCTAAGGTCTCCTGACCCCAAATACAATGCTCTTGTAGTAACATCATGGGGCAAGAGTGGTTGTTGATGCCTCAGGCTTTGGAACTGAACAGCCTGGGCCCAAGTTCTGACTCCACTACCCTGTGTGATCTTGGGCAAGTTGCTTAACTTCTCTTTGCTTCACTTTCCTCATCTGAAAATGGGGATACTAATAGTACTTTAAGCATTAAATTACCTACTTCATATAACTAATTCAAAACACCGACTGGTATATAAAGAATGAATGTTATATGGTTATAAAATTTGTTAATGGCATAATTCTGAAAGAAATTTTTTTTTTTAGAATTGGGATGCAGAAATGACTGACAAAAGAGAGGACTAAAGTAAACAAGATTAATTTCATAAGGTGACCTTTTTTAAAGAAAAAGTGATAAAAGGTACTTGATTGAAAAGTCAACTGTACAATAAATCAATACACTGCATTAACAGGATATCCAGTGAAGAAAAAAATGAAAAGTGGTCAAATTTTACTGTCATTTTATAGTAGGGCTAAAGGAATTGTTAAGGTCTAAAATTTCTCAATATACTCCTTTTACAACTCTTTAAAAATGTAGGAAACATTTTTAGCCTGAGAGTAGTACAACAAGGCCATGGGCTGGATTTAGTGCATGAGCTGTAGTTTGCCTACCATGATCAAACATTCTCATCCAACTAAAAAGCAGAGATTGTTAAAGCATATAAAAAAAGTACTCTACTGTGTGGGGCCTATAAGAAACCACTTTAAATATAAATATATAGATACACTGAATATAAATAATAGAAAAATATTTATTATGCAAAAAGTATGATAATGTTAGAATGGCTCTATTAATGTCAAATAAAATATACTTTGAGACAAGTAATACAACCATAGATAAAAGCAGACATTTTATAATGAAAGGGAAAATTCTTCAGGAAGATGTAATAATTATCAATATGTAGGCCATAAATAATAGTCTGAATATACATGAAGCAAACACAGAATCAAAGAAGGAAATAAAAATTACACAAATGTAGCACAGATTTTTTATACTCTTCTCTCTCAGTATTTGAAAGAATTGGAAAAATGTTAATAAAAACATATAAGATATGAACAACCCTATTAACCATCTTGATCTAATTGTCTTGTATAGAACAGTATATCTTTCAGCTGCAGAATACCCACTTTTAAGTGCACATGATATATTTACCAAAGATAGACAATTATCCATAAATTTTTGAAGGATAGTAACTATGAGAAACCACAACATGATTCCATTGGAAACTACTGATATTATTATATCTAGGAAAACTCCAACTAACTGGAAGTAAAACAACACAACTGCAAATAACCTGTAAGGTAAAAACAAAATCACAGACAAAGTGGAAAAACTTTTCAAAAGAATGCCCATGAAAATACATTAACATTTTGGGAAAGCAAATAAAATAGGGCTTAGAGAGAAACTTGTATCCCTAAGCCCCAATAATAGAATAGAAGGAAAATGTCCGATCAGTGGCCCAAGGTTTCACCTAAAAAATCCAGAAAAAAAAAAAAGGAAACATAAAGGAAGTATAGGAGGAAAAGAATAAAGAGCAGAAATCAACGAAATAAAAAACAGAGAGAAAACAGAGAAAACTCAGAGAGCCAAAAGATGATTCTGTGAAAATTCTAACAAAATTGACAAACATCTAGAAAAATTGATCAATGAGAATGCACATCACCCATATCAAGAATTCAAAGGGATTATCACTACAGATGTTATGGATATTAAAATGACGGTAAGAAAATACTATGAATGACTTTATGCCAAATTTTACCATCATAGAAGAAATGGAAAATTTTCTTGAGAGATTCAACTTACCAAATTTGACACAAGAAGAAACAGAAAGCCAGATCTGTTAAAACTCTGTATCTATTAAAAACATTGACTTTCTTAAAAACTTCCACACACACATACACACCAAAAAAACCCTCCAGGCACAGATGACTTTACTTGCAAATTCTATAAAACATTCAAGAAAGAAAATAACACCAAGCTTACAGAAACATTTTCAGAAAACAGAGAAAATAGAGAAGGACAATCACTGTCCCCACTCAGTTTTGCAGCCAGCATAACTCTAGTACCAATCTTAACAAAAGCATTTTCCAAAAAGAAAAAGTTACAGTACAATATCCCTTGTGATGCAAAAGCTTTAACAAAATATTAGAATGTTACATGCAACAATATGTAAAAATGACCATGCATCATGACCAAGTAAGATTTATCCCAGGGATGCAAGGTTGGTTTATTATTTAAAATCAAATAATATAATCTATATTAACATAATGAAGAAGAAAAGACATGGTCATCCATGGAAGGGACTAGTTCAATCGTTGGTAAGGTTGAGAAAGAAGCCAGCTGGTAGCTGGAACCCCATTTCCTTATGATGGAATATACTTTACATTCTGAGAATTTCTAGTCTGATGAAACACAATAGCTTCATTTTTCCTTCCTCTTAAGTCTCTTGATAGTTTGAGGAACTAGAGATAGTCCAAGTTTGAGGGTAAAAGAGAACAGAGTTCCTTGAATGCAGCAAACAGACATGGTTTGTACTGACTATTCCTGTCCATCCAATCATCCATCCATTCATCCAACAAATAGTTCTAAGTTTTACAATGCTTTACACTCAGTACTTTGGACGTAATGATAACGAAAATAACCATGGCACTCTCCTCATAGAGCTTACGGTGAACAGCAGGCATTTATTATAAAATGACACAAATAAATATTTTCATTGTGAAAAATGCTATGAAGAGGTGGTACGTGTACTTAGAGAGAAATTAAGGAAGGCTTTGCTAAGAAATGAATTCTGACTTTAGATGTGAATTTCATGCCTAAGGCAAAAAGAGAAAAAAACTTACTTTCTTTGTGTGGGAATTTTAAACAATCATTTTCTGTGTAGCATATTGAGCTTCAGAAGTTGTTTCAGATATTTTTGAGTTATAGATGGACACACACAATGATTAACCAAAAAGCTTAAAATACTAGAAACTGGACCTAAGAGAGTGATAATTTAGACTAGCCCCATAAGGAAGCAGAAGAACATAATGAGCCCAAGTAAATTCCATCCATTCCTCCTAAGTAGGCATTAGACCGCGGTCCCTGGGACTTTAATATGTTAGTGCACAGTGATTAGAGGGACTGAAGACTTATCATTGCTCCAGGAATGTCATTCATCTCCTATTGGCAATGGAGAATTGGGCAGATTAAATGTCTTTTTCTTTCTGGAAAGACTGATACAGCATTTCTCATTGTTTCAGATTTCCCAGAAGAGAGAGGTCATTAACATCAGAATCACAAACCTCTTTTGCTTATAATAAATCTCTTCCTTGGCTCTTGAAACAATCTTTTTCACAACGATCTTGAAAGAATTCTTTCTAGAGTTTCCCAAACCTAGTAATGTATCAGTAAGTATGTGTTATTTAAATTGAATATTGGCTATAGTTGATTGTTCTTAAGCCCGCATTGTTTTTAATAACTAAATGAACAAGCACCACCAGCACAGTTAAATTACCAGACTCTGGTTTTGTGACAGTCATCTCACAATGTATGCATTGTACATGGTGACTATATTCATTTTTTATTTGTCAATTATACCTTAATAAAGTTGAAAACAGTTTTAAAAACTGCCAGACTCTATAATTAGAGTTTCAGGATTAAATTAATTTCAATCTCAACACTTCCAGATGTGCTTTAAATGCTTTCAGTTTCAACATCGTAACATAGGGATGACATTGTACATACCCAAGGGGCTGTTGTTAAGATTAAATGAGATGATCAATTTAAAGGGCTTAGCTTAAATGCATAGCACCAAATGGCATTCCAAGTGGTAGCTATTGCTAGCGATTGAATATATGTCTTCAAAACTTAAAAGGGTTTTTTTTTGTTAAATTTTAAGGAACGTTTTGTCAATGTATCTTCACAATCAAAAAATTATATCCAGTTAGCATAACCTTTACTTAATGTACTAATAAGAGAGGAACTGGAAAGACATAGTCAAATAACAATTTTTCTGCTCATATAAGTCATTTATAATACTCTTGGTCTTTTGCTCATATATTAAAGTGATTCTGATATAATTCCAACAGCCACAATTATTCAATTCAAGGCCAGGTCATCCTTATTTTTCTCATTTCAGTTCATCCACCTTTACCATTTGGCAGTAATTTTGATTAAATTTATACTCAAGTAGCACTTTCTGTAAGAGATTTCAGTATACACAGGATGCCTCAGAATGTATAACCATGATAAATATTTATTTCTAAAGGTAGTGAAAAGAGGCATTTGAAATCATTTAATCTAACAATGAGAGTGGTTTTGTCTTAGTAAGAAATAAATCTTTTAAAAAATTTCCTGTTTATCAGAAATAAATTTACAGAAACAAAGTGACTAGCAGTGATTTAAAAAAGATTCTTGACCCATTTATGAATATGATAATACTAAGATACCCATATTGACAAGTATAAACACTTCTCTTAATAACAGGGGATGAAACGGACTAGAGTCACTTCGTATCTTGAAACAGTTTAACATCTTAATGCCCAGTTTCACCACTAGTGTTCACATGACTTAAGCTTCACCTTTCCTGGTATACCTTTAAAGCAGATATAGCTTGGTGGCATGCTGATTGAGAGCATGATTCCTGGGGGTAGACCGTCTGGGATTGAATCCTGACTCTACATTTTATTAGCTGTGTGACCTTTATTTAATCTCTTTGTGCCTTATTTTCATAGAGTTGGTACAGTAAAATGAGACAAGGAACATCAAACATCGTAAGTGTTCAATAAATTATGGATAGACAGCTAGGTAGATAAAGATATATAAATGTGGCGATAGGACAATTCACATAAAGTACCTAATATTTTCATTTAAGTGGCCTGAAATCACTTATCAAATGGCATGTTGGCAGGAAGGGAGATAAATCCCAGCAGGGGGGGATATATTCATTAGAGGATTCCTAATTCTGCTATTTTGTATTTTCTTTTGAGAGGACCTGTATGTACAGTAAACTTTAGTGAAACAAATGGATTAAATTGATGAATTTCCTGACTGCCTGTAATGTATAAAGCAGTAGAGGAGATAAAAGGTAATACAGGACATAACCCTTCCTTCAAGAAGCACAGCAGTCAAGGTACTTAGCCACAATCAACAGAAACTGACTTGGGCTAAATTCAATAGGAAAGGCATCCATTGAACTCATAACGGACAACCAGTAGAAGGCAAGAGAGTAGTTGCGGAAGCGATGCAGTCAGCAGCAACACCCAAACTTACAGAGCAGGACTGATCTGGTGAAGTTATCACTGCGGCCTCCACTGGGCAGAGAGATACTACAGTTTTCAGTGGAGATACCATCGATATTTGCCACTGGACACGGCCACGCATCCACCACCATGGCGGCTGGACATTTCCACAGTCACTGGTTCTTATGACACCAATTGCCAATTCAAAGTTATTGAATTGGTGGTGTCTTGGTCTTATGCCGCATCCCTATTTAGCAAATCTGAACCCACCTTTTAGTTGCAAGGGAGGCTGAGAGGATTAGTGTCTGGCTTTTTCAGCTTGTGTTATGGGGGAGGGACTCTGCCTCATAAGGTAGGGGATTCTTCACATATGGTGTTCAGATATGCGCCAAGAAAAATGACAAATGTCTACTGAAGGCATATAATTCAGTAGGTAGGATTTGATAAAATTATTTATCATACAATGAGGAATATGTTAATCATATGGTACATAAACTAGGAAACAATATGTACAATGGTTAGAGACAGGGGCTGACCGAATCACAATGACCTGGGTTCAAATCCCAGCATAGCTGTTCTGCTGGATACTGGATACCGACTCACTAAAAACTGCACTCCTCGGGCTCACTTTTGACTACGCTTCTAAATGTGATCCAGGCTTTGCCAATCGGATGCACTTGCTGGAAACGTGAATTGAGGACTAGATTGAGTGGAGAGAGAGGTACGGTACGAAGTATCTACTGTATTAACACAGGCTACCTGAGAAGCAGTGTGGTTTTGGTCTAGTAGCCAGAGCAGTGGCCACTTTATTCAGCAGATGCTCACAATATCCCAGCAGGAGCAGTGGCTGGCTAGGTAATACAGGACTGGGCTATGGTTTAGAGTCAAATTGAAAAGCTTAATCTAGAGTTTCTTTCTTGAATTCTCCCAAGAATTCTGTAAGGCAAACAAATTCCTTCTGTTTAAACCAGCTACATTAGATTCTATTTTCTTCAGCTAAACCTCCATCGATACATTCACTTGCTAACATGTGTGGCCTTCTGTAAGTTATGCAACTTTTCTAATGTCCCATGTTCTCATCTGTAAAAAGGAAACAGTAGCCGACACATGAGAGGATTAGGTGAGACTATGTGTATATACACAGCACAATATCTGGCACAAAAGTAAGCGTTTAATAAATTGCATTTACTACTGGTAATGGTGAGGATGATCGTGATGATAATATAAAAACCCATGGCTCTGGCTGCAGGGGAAGTGTGAGCAGGGGTAGGGAGTAGGCCCTTTTCCTGAAGAAAGAGGTATATGATTTGCAAAAACTAACCAGCATTATTGGAAGGAAAATATCTTCCAGCAGTAACACGGGGAGCCAAGTTCAGGATCTGAGAAACGTCAGTCCATGCTGCAGTTCAATGGGCTGCAACTATCAAACAAAAACAACAGGAGTCTTCTGGAAGTGCTTCAGCGAAGGTCTGTGGGTGTATTTATGCCTCTGGCTGATGATGTTCACATCAAGTTTCACAAAGTGCTCTCCAGCCTTCACTAAAAATGCTCAGAAATCTACAAATGTGTTATTTTTCACCTAATTAGGATCAAGTATAAAATGAAATGCAGCCAAGAAGAGAGTTTTTGCAGGATGATGGCATTGTTGGCACCTTTCCTGAGCCTAAAAGAAAACGAAGTAAACGAGTCTGTATTCCCACCACCCTCCCCCTATAAAATTTGCCATAGAGAGATGTGTAATAAACTGCCTTTTTAGATCTAATGGGAAATTTCAAAGCAGGGGAAATATCAGCATTAGAAACTTAAAAGAAGGTGGCCGTCACCTTCAAATAGGTAAATACACACAAATGTGGGTTTTTGAGTGGAGCCTCATCAAACACTCCTGTATCCTGAGAGACTGAGGAAATAGTTTAGTCATTAGGAAAATGCTTCACCTTCAAGAACCCATAATGGGAAGCAGTATCCTTATAAATGCTCCTTGCTGTTCTTGGAGTTGAAAGCTAAGTGTTGTGCAATATATTCCTAAGCTTTGCAGCTGTGCTTTACCACATGGTCAAAAGGTTGAGTTGCTTTCAGGCTTTGGGTTCATTTCCTTACCAAGTTGGCTTATTCCAGGTGAGAGGTGGGAGCCAGAAGGTTCAACTTACCCAGGTTTTGCATAGATTTATTTTGATGTTCTTTCAACGTTACAGGGTAAGAATTTAGTAGGCAATTGTGTCTATTGCTAAAAAGATTTCTCTCCAATTTCTCCCCAATCTCTCTGTATCTAAAATTCTAGGCTCCAAAAGGTACCTATTGATTCATGTGAAAGTCTTGACCACCACCAGGATACTATCGTCTCTCACATGCTGCCGTTTGGACCGGCAGTTATCATGGCAAACACATGTGCTTCACACAGTTTCACTGCGTGCACCATCTCAAACACAGCCTGCTTCTCCCAGGGCAGTGACTGTCACAGTGTGTTCCCTGCACTAGCAGCACTAGCCATTAGCGTGACTCAAGACCTTGTTAGAAATACAAGTTCTCAGGTCTCACCCAGACCCACTGAGTTAGAAACCCTGGAGGTGGGAACCCAGCAACCTGAGTTTTAACAAGCCCTCTAGAAGGGTTTCCTGTCCCCTGAAGTGTGAGAACCATGCCCTAGAGCACTCATTTCCAATTTTGGCTGTGCACTGTAGTCACTTGAAGAGTTTCTAAAATTACTAATTCAATAGGTCTGTGGCATAGTGTGGTGTAGCCTGATCATTGAATCTTTAAAAAATATCCCCGGTGATCTAACATGCAGCAAGGTTGAGAACCTCTTCCCGAGAGAATTTACAAACTCAGTCAGCAAGTTCACAGAGTGGGGGCTTGTCCACGGAGCCACCAGACTAGCTCTCGTACTCTCCTAAAATTGGCTGTGGTGATTGCACCCCTCATAATATTGTAAGAAAGCCTTTTAAACAATGTAGGTGCTGCCTGGGTTCCTTATTTAGATGAATTAGACTGAAGAGGGAATCAAGAACAGAGCCCCAGAAAATCCTGGGCACCTCTACAAAAGGAGGAAAAAATGAACTGCAGTTCTATTAGTTCTTCTTAGGAATGAAAGAGTGAAATAATCGGAAGTGCCCCAGCCTCAGACGGAAGGTCTTGGTTATCTGGGAAAAGTCCCAGCCCACCCTCCTATAGAGAGAGGCAGGTGAGCCTGCCCACTTCCCCCCCTGCCATGTCCTCCTCAGCACAGAGGCTGGCGGTGGGAACAAACAGATGACAGTGCTGAAGAAATCCACATCATTCTGAAAACCTATATACGCTATTTGTTCTGATCAGACTAGTTAGTCCTTTATTTACAAACGGGAATTGACTTCAGAGATCAGCAGACATCTGAGGAAAATCATCTGCATGAAAAACAAGGACCCAGATAAACAAACACATCATCACAAAAGGAAACCTAAAGAGGAAGGGAACAGAAGAGAACTTGTAAAATAACTTCGATATTCTTCAGGTCAAAAGGACATTCCATATGAGAGCGAATGACTATGAAAAGTGAGTAATCAAATAATAAGGAAGAGTTCTTAGAAACTGAAAACATGACTGCCAAAACCAAAACATTTACTAATAATAATTTCCTTAAAATAAAATAAAACATAATCTTGAAGATAAAAGTCTACAAATTTTAGTTCAGATCCATGGCAGAGAGATGTAAGAGACCCCAAATCTATAATCTCAGAAGGAGAAAACGGAGACGTTAAAAAGAGGAAATAAAAAAAGATTTCTCTTTACTGGGGGGAGAACTCATTTGACCGAAAAGGTTTACTAGTTTTATTCTTCATGCTCAATATTAAGACACAACCTTTATATCCAAGTCACTACTTTATTTTCTAATGATAGAAGAATTGATGGGACAGAGTCTTCAAGTCAAAATATATATCAAAGTCAGAAACAGTATCCGCATGAGGTGCCAGACGTTCTAAATCCACATCCAGGCACTTGTCTATGGCCACGAGCCATTAGTAATTGTTAAACCAAGATCACATTTCAACAAAGTATCTTCACACAGAAAGGATGGGAAGATAAATCCCTCACCTTTACAACACTGCATGCGATTCAAGAAAATGCCAAAATAGGAGAGCAATGCAAATTAAATTTGTATGCAATGATACCATGGAGCATTTGCAATGCTCTCTGCTTTTTTTCTCGATAAATAATTATAACTAAGCCTCACTGGAGTTTCATAGGAATATTTTTCGGATTTGAAATAATGCCGGGATCACCTAAAATATTTGGTAACTTTATTATTTGACATCTCTCTTTATACTTCCCTTCCACACACATACCTGGCCAAATGCATGAACACATAACCTTCTCTTCTGTTGAATCTTAAGGTCAAAAGACTCAAGAAGGTTTAGATTATTTAAAAAGACAGAAAAATGTTAGAATCTGAACCTTATTCCTCACAGGCATAACTGTAAGATGTATTCCTATAAGGAAAATCTAAGAAAAGAAAAATTGCTACCTAATAACAACAGGCCATCAGCAAAACATATGCATACTGTTCTACTTTAAATTTTTGCAGCAATGTGATTTTCATCTTTTCCTAAATAGCATTGCTCCAAGAGGTATATGCACATGGGCTCTGCATCCTCATATAAACCAGTGTTTGTCTAATTGTCCTTTAACAAAAGTCCTACATATTTTTTCTGATACCAAGTAACCCTCAACACACAACTACTTAACACATTAACTGCCATGAAAGTTGTATTTAACTCACCCTAGTTTTGACCCTGGGGCTATGTGAAGCACATATAAAATCTTGTTGCTGTTCTTATTGTTACAATTAATATTGACAATTTAATTCTAAAAACATGGATTAAATGAATAGAAGTCAATACATTTCATTTTGCTATTTATGTTGACCTTTAAATTACACTCTAAGTTTTTATTCTATTTTCATAATAAAACACCGTGGTCCCAACAAAATGTTTCTGGGTTTTTTGCATGTGTGTGGCAGTCAATGTGTTAAAAATCTTGCGATCCCATCAATTGCTCAGTGAAAGTATTGCTTCATTCCCAGAAAATGGTTTACAGAATATGCCAACCCATCTGATTTTTCACCAGCTATAATTGCTATGAAATTTTCTTTCTTTTATCTTTCAGTCCAAAATTGCCTTTTGGCATCTCTTACCATTAGTCTACTTTTGCCCTTAGGGTAGACATAGTCCTTCTTAAGAGGAAATTGTGCAGTTACTTTAACATAGCTATCCTGTTCAAACACTGCCACCCTCCCTACCCTGTTTCCCCTCTTCAAGGTAAATGTGCCTCCCCCACTCCAGTTTCTTCTACTGGTTCTTCAAACTCCATGTTGTATGTATCATTCACATTTTGGTTGTTCTGATTGCTAAATATCCCTCTTACAATGGTGTAAGTCTAACTGAGCACAATATTCCAGGTGTAATGTGATAATGATGATGCTATAATGGTATCAACTGCTACTTATGGAAATACCAGTACCAAGCATTGCACAAAGATCTCTATCTTGGTTATCTCATTACCTATAAGGATCACAATATTGTACACATGAGAAACCATAGCTTGAAGAAGCTAAGTGACCTGTTTAGTTAGCCTGAGAAACACATAATAGACAGGTCTGTCTGTACTCAAGCAATACCTTCTTATCCTCTATACCACATTAGCACACAGCCCTTCCTACTCACTCCTTCCTCTATTACAGATACTTTGAGTCCACTGTGATACTCTAAGGTGCTACTGATGTTTAGTTTGGGGTAGAGGAACACAATGAGCTCTTCTTTTTTCTAAGTTCTTAAAAATACTACATTTATATTTACTGAAATATTAGCCCATACATAGCATAACCTGGCTCCAAAATACATTAACTCCTTGCTATAGTAAATTTGGAATCAATACCTCAAATACTTAAATGTATCAATGTATACTGATCTCTTCGATAAGGATGATTCAGAAAAAAAAATTGTTGAATGAAAAAAATACAACCCTGATTTCACCAATAACCCAACGGTAAGTTGTCTTTATATAGTATCCAAATTACAATTCAGTAAGACAACAACAGGCTCATTTCTGCTTATTGCTTTGCTAAAGCATGGTAAATATCTCTAACAAGAAGAGATGCTGGTACCAAAAATCTCTCATACACTCACAGGGACCTTTTGCTACATCATTTGTAGAGGTATAAGGTGGTCACCAGGTGATAATGGCCAGTTTCAATGTCAACAAAACCATGAATGGGTTATATTTATAAACGGACTGCCCTGCCACTTCAGCCAAGTACAGATGTCAAGGCACTTTTAAATAACCATCTTTGGATTTTCACCCTAGATGTTAATTCTATTCTCTGCAGCATAAGTAAAATAAATTAATTTGCATTTTATACTATAGGCACAGCTGGCTGAAACATTCTGTGAGGAAGTAGACAGCACTACAGATAATGACACTTACTTGGAATATTAAAGCAATGGCTGAAATAAAATCTACAAAAGTTAGGAAGGGCAATGCTATGCTATGGGTCTCTCTTTGGCTAGATTTACTAAATCTCATAATTAGTACAAATCTGTGGCAGTATGGGACTTTTAAAATATGATAAAAACCAGTAATATTATAGTAATAATTATTATTAATTACTTAAGTTGCTGTTTATTAGATGTCTACCATGTACCAAGCAATGTTCTAGATTCTTTATCTAAATTATTTCATGTATTTCCCATAACAACCTTGTATGCTAGGTCTTATTATCCCCATTTCATCCATGAGAAAACTGAGGCTCAGAGAAGTAGGGTGACTTTCCCAATGCCACTTAGGTAATCAAGAACAGGTTTCTGATGGTGTCATAAAAAGCAGTGTGTAGGATTTTATTTACTTATATTTAGATCTTAAAAGGAGATGCCTAACTGATTGTCTCAGTAAACTTTGTGTAGCCCTGTGAGGTTGCCTATGGAAGAGCTGCTGAGAAAGTGCTATATCTTCTAATTCTCTGTAGATCTTGGAGGCTGATATTTACCGCAAAAAACAGCTATGTTAAGAATGAGAGCACTAAACTCATTCTCGGAGACACTGAGGCTGGCCAGTCCAACTCACCCAGAGATATGATGAGACAAAAGCACACAAACAAATGCACAAAAAAATGGAGCCTTTGGGTTTTTAATAACTCGAGCAGCTTATTAATGGGAACAATTGAGAGAATTCCATATTCCCTTTTGGATAAGCAGTTCACATGTCCCAAACGGAGAACCTGGAACCAGGGGGAAGACTGTCTAAGGCAGCCTTATTCTCCCGAGGGGCGGGTAGGAGAATAAAGAGGCCGTGCAGTCGATACTAGCATCGTGCAGGGGAGCTGGCACAGCGTATAACAGAGTAGCTCCATGAATTTTCCAATTTCAAAGATATATAAAATTGCCACCACCCTCTTTTCACTATTTGCCATTTCTGGAAGGGACATACTAAATGGTCTCACAGTATGATGAAATGCTGTGTTCTCGTGACAATGTGATTGAAACTTTATATATTTTTAAAAAGAGAGAAATATCTGACTTCTACTACTAGTCTTAAATTATATTTGGCAGCATCATATTTCCAAAGCATTGGCACACCTGGGACAAGTCATTATTTCTGTACTAAAACTCACTCCTAAACAGCAAGAATATTCAAAAGAACTTTGTTTATTTAGGCTCCTGCATAGCTTTTAGGATGCCATTTCCCTCGAAAAACAGGCAAGTATTCCAGTGCCCCTTTCCCAACCTATGCTGAGAGTTTCAGAGAAAGATATACACAAGATATATACATGGATGTGCATACATACATGCTGTGTATGCAGACAAAATATGATGAGTTGCCTCTGACCACACGGATGACAGAAACACGTAGGTAAAAGGTGGCTTTTAGAGACAGGATTGGGAACGCCTAGGAAGGGATTTCTCTTTTCAATTTTGGCAGTTAAGTTCCATGGTCTGCAGAGTGATAAATATTATCAGAGCCCATTTAGTTCTGCAAATCCCATTAATTCTCTGGAACATCTCCCTCCCTTTAAGTTTAAGAAAAGTTATGGGTTAGCATAGTCCATACTAACCTTTTAGAATTCCTAACACTTTATTTCAAGGCTTGCTTGAAATAGTCTTTTAGAAAAGATCTTACAGAGCTAAACACTTCTTCTTGGCAGCACTTTTCACTAATGCAATTTTACATTCATATATGTATTTATTTAAATTAGAGGTTAAGTATCGCTAATCTGAAAATCTAAAATCGGAAATGCTCCAAAATCAGAAACTTTTTGAGCACTGACATGATGTTCACAGGAAATGCTCACTGGAGCATTTCAGGTTTTGGATTAGGAATGCTCAACTGTTACGTATGGTAATATATTACTTATAAATATACTGCAAATATTCCAAAATCTGAAAAAAATCCAAAATCAGAAACAGGTTGAGTATTCTCATCCCAAGCATGTTGGACTAGGAATACTCAACCTGTATGACTCCCTCATCTTAATAAAGGAGGCCAGGGATGTTGTATATTGTTCTTCACCATTATATCTTTAGAGATTATTACAGCACATGGTAAATAATTAGTGCCCAATAAATATTTAATGACCTAGTAAATTCTTGAATAAATGAATGAACAATAAGTTCAATCTTAATGTTCCCCCACTCCAAGCTGCCCAGAATCAGGTTATGTTATCCTCTCTTGCTTGAACTGAACCAATGTATAATTATTTTTGATAAGCTGACAAGGTGTTAATGATTTAGCAATGCCACAGTTAAGGTAATTTTCATTTGAGAGTGAGAAGGAAGAAGAGATGGAAGCAGATAAACAAGGGAGGGATGAAGAGAGGGAAGAAAGAGAAAGAGAGAGAGAAAGGGAAACAGAGAGAGAGAGAGAGAGAGAGAGAGAGAGAAGGAGAGAAGGAGAATGAATGAATGCCTAGGGTTTGCTTAAAGGAACGGAACAGATGAATAAGGTGGAATGTCAGGCATCAACTGGGGAACTAGTAGTTTAAGGAATGGGAACCTAAACTCATTTCAATATGCTTAGGTAGTAAACAATCTTTTTATAATAACAGAGCCTGAATATCACGTATATTCTTAATTTAACACTATATTTAATTCTTTATAGCAATGATTTGCTACCTTTCTAAATATGACCAAGTCCCAATTTCCCTTAAGGCCAGGCTATTCTCCTGCTTTTTCAGCTAGGGGGCTTTAGAATTGGGGTCTTTTCTGAACCCTCCAAAATCAGGGTCTTCATTACCACATCAGCACAGAGCCACGGTGCCACAAAGTGGCTAATGATCTTGGACAAATCACTTTATCTCTTTGAGTCTGTCTCTCTAGTTGTAAAGATGGCAACATTAATATCTACCTTATTTAACGGGGCGATGGTGAATTAAAAAGAGATATATATAAAATTGAATGAATTATCATGTTAATTTTTAAATATTCATGTCAAAATTATAATTTAAAAACATGAAACACTTGGAACATTGTCTGCATCCTTAGACATCAGTTATTTAAAATAAAAAGTAATTGTTCACTTGTATGAAAGGGTTTTGGAAGGCTCAAATGAAATAACATCAGTGAAAGTGCTTCATCCACCTCCAACTATGATTATTTAAAATCCCAGTAAAATTTTACCCCCAAAAATGTTCTTGTGCTTATACTTTGGCAGCACATATACCAAAACTGGAACCAAAAAAACGCTCTTACCACAAACATTGATGAGTGGTACACCACAGCAACATATCTATTTCAAAATATCCTTACATGAATAATTTTAAATTACGAAAGAATTTGAACTTCGAAGAACATTATTATGTTCTCTAAAGTGTAACGTAAGTTAAGATAATGCAGCATGCAACATCATCCCAAAAATATTTACATAAAATTAATCATTGAAATCCTATGGATCGATTTTATTAAACAGTTCTGTAAGGCAAAGATCTAATTTGAAAATAATGATGATCTGGAATATAAGCCTGCCATCCGTTTCTTCAAAAATACATGCAAATTTAATTATCCCTGGAAACTATCTTTTGAAATGGGCAAAAATACCCACAATGTGTCATAAATGCCATACTTCTGCTCAGATTTGAGTCACGCTGCTTGCCACAGCTAAAATTTCTCACAAAGGCTGAGAGTATCCTCACAGCAGTGCAGTTACTCATTATCTAGAATCCTGGATATAGAATTGTCAGCTTCCAATTATTTGGTGGAATCAAGTATGAAAACATTGCGACTAAGTGACAGAGAAAAGAAATTCAAAATGCGCTTCCACCTGAAACCAGTTCCCTGGGTGACCTCTGACATGGAGATGGGTTATAAAATCAACATTGTAGCCCACCCAGCAAGAGAGGAGACTGAATCATCAACAGGGAGGCTAAAGCCATGGCCTAGAAAAGCAGCCAGGTTGCAAAACAGGTCAGCACATTAAACAGAACACACACACACACACACACACACACACAGACACATGTGCACGCATACACACCAACTTTGCTCATCACATGGCCTTCAGCAAAAATATAAACTGTAGACACTAAAAATAGTCCCTCAAAACAAACAAAAAAATCATTGTATTAAACCATACTCTTTTAACTAATCTGGAAGGCCACCTTTATTTTATAATTGCAAAGAGAGAAAGTTGATGAGAGGCAAAGACAATTAGGGCATCTTGTGACACCCTGCCACCACCACCTATTTCCCCAAGCTTGCTGTAGCTGTTTGCAGCAATTCCATATTTTAAATGCCTGAAATAGCCCTTGGTCTCCTTCCATGTTCTTAGCATTCTCCTTTTACTGCCAGATTATTTCTTCCCTAAACATCTCTCCCAAAGAATTAGAGACGAAACTAAGAGAGCAGAGGCACTATTGAGGGAAGGTGCTGAGAGTGCCTCCCTCCACCAAATGTAGTGTTCTAGCAGAGCCTCTGCAGGACCAATGCTCGGAACGTAACCTGGGTAGGGCTCCTCTGCCTAAGGAGAACCTTAAAGCACTGTTCCGTCTAGCTGAATTTTCAGAAAGACTTACAGCTTTCGATTTCCAAGGTGCAGTTTTGTTCATCCAGTGGGTACCGCCTTAGGTCCATCATGCAGGCAGCTGTAGTTGTGATTCTAGAAAAGAAATAGCAATAATATATGCTGTTAGTAGGTGTATAATTGGAGTTGGAAATTTAAATCCAGGTATCAAAGAGGACACTGTGATTTTAGCCTAAGCTCTAACAAAAAAGACTGATGCAACTTTGGATAACCATTTTCCTTTCTGCATATCATGCTGATTTACAAAATAAAGAGACTGGGCTACATAAGCATTTCCCAAAGTGTGGTCCATTAATTACTTGCACCAAAATCACCTAAGAGTGTTCAACAGGCAATTGCCATGCTTCCAGGATGTGTTGGGGTGAGGTGAGGTGTTCCCAGTACTCTATTTTACAAGCATCGCTGTGACTGAGAACATGGGCAAAGATTACTCCTCTTCTCACATTGGTTTTCTCATCCCTTTCTCAAGACCCTAAAATCTAATCTCCTACCAATCTTAGTTTTGACCCATCATTTCTCATCTTTCTATTCGTAGTATAGAATTAATACTTTACCAGTGCTTTAACACAACACAAAATCAGCCTTTTATCTACCACCTGATTTGTTCTGTCTTGAGTAATCTGATATTCTCATGACTCCTTAGAGAGTTTCTTCCAATGGGATGGAAGAGTTATATATTTAGAACTCTTGGTACCTTTATTATTTTATCACAGAAAAATTAAATATGTTCCTTCAATTTATCTTTAGGTTTCTCTGTCATCATTTTTCACTAATCTCTCTACTGAAGACCTTCTAGGAACAAAAAAAAAAAAAACCCAAAAAACAAAAAAAAAACACCATATAGTTCGAAAAGATTTATCAATGTATGTTTTCTGATCAATGAGGTAGCATAAGGTTAGGAAAGAACACAAGTTTCAGAACACAATCAATGCAGGTACAAATTCCAACTTCATGGAAAGAATCTAACAGAGTGCCTGGCACATAGCAAACCCTTTAAAAATTTACATCCCCTGAAGGAAACTAAGAGAAGAAGTTAATGATGAATTTGACCAACTCAGGCTTACTCTACTGTGAGGGGTATTATAAACTATGTTTTGGGAACACAGAAATAACGCATATTAATAGCTCCAGCTTGGGAGAAATTGTCTACAGCTAGATCTTTTTTATTAAAAACGTCTTAGATGAAGCTTAAACCGGTAATTCCTCAGGTAGGTGTGAGAATCTAACCTCTCCATTGTAGAATGAAAATATGTGATTAACTTAATTTAAATAGTTCTTGCCTCTTTATTTTGATTCCTGTTTCATTAAGGTTTGGGATCTGTGATTTTTTTTTCCCCTTTTTTATAGTAAGTATCCTAGGGCTGATGTTGATCTGATTCCTTCATTTCTGTCACCAAGTCCTGCTGGCCGCTCTGCATCAGTTCCTGACCGTCTCCACTGCCTCCCTCGGAGTCTGCGTTCCCTCTGTGTCACACCCGAGTCACCGCAGGAGCTTGGCCTCCCAGCCTCTCCATGTGCCCCCCACTATCCACCATCCACACAACAGGAAGATCTTTCTTTTAAAAGCATAAATTAGATTTTATAACTCCTCTGCTTCAAATTTTCATTGGCTCTTACAAGAAAATCTAAAGCCCTGGTTATTACCTATGCCTTAAATATTCTGCTCCTCTTCTTCCTCCCCAGAATGATCTCATACCATGTTCACACTCAATTATCTTTTAGCCTTCACGTTTGCTCCCTCTGCCCAGAATACCCATCTGCCTGATGTGCCCAGAGCCCTCTCTTCTGATCCTTCAGCTCAAAAGTCTGAGGAGGCTCTTCCCAAGCAATGCAGCCAAAGCGACTGCCTTAACTAATACCTCCATGTTATCCTTCTGTTTATTTCTTTCAAGCAGTTATCACAATCTGAATTCGTCTTGCTTAATCTTTTACAGAACTGTCTATTTCTCCCAATAAAGTTTAAGCTGCTTAAGAGCACAGACTTTGTTAAGGCGCCCAATAAATATCCGTTAATGAATAAATACATGAATTAATAAAAAGGCTAGCGGTTGGCTTTACTTGTCATAAGCCTTTCCATTTTGAGGATTATTTTATCGCATTATTTCTCTTCTTTTTAGTAATTTAAAATTGTAATGTGTCTTAGGTTGTAGGGGTTCTTTTTATATTTTAACAATAGATACATTTTAATCCATTTAATTAACATTACATAAACTGTACCAGAGTTTATCTTATTTTCAAATTGTTTGCTGCTGCTTTTATTGGGATTTACCAAATTCCTATCTTCTACAAATTCTATTAAAATTAACTTTCACATTTCACTCTTTACTCAGGGTTAAAAAATAACAATTTATTTTAACTCTATGACACTTGGCTGAGTGTTTCACTGGTCCACTGTTGTTTTTTATTTGTTTGGTTTTACATGTAGATACAATCTGAATTGCCACTAACATACAGAGACCTGTACTATACAGAACAGAAATATTCAATGGAAATAAAATTAGGTACATGACGGGTATACCAAACACCAATGCTATTTATGCAAAATGGCAGAAATAATCCCTGTCTTGAGAAACTTGAGCAAGTTAACTTCATCTGACAGCATGAATATAAAAGATATGTAAGTGACAAGGGCACACATACAATGAAAAAGGAGACAGCCAAGTATAGAAGGCCTGACTGTGTAAATGAGTGAAGTTTGCAACTGCTACTAGATTGTGGTTCACACTTTCTGCTGATACCTATTCATGGCAACTAACATCTGAGAATTAGTGCTGTAAACACCAAGAAAAATAATTTGGCTAATGCTATCCAGGGAGCAATGAGTTATACTCATGTTTTAAAAATAAAGTAGACGGAACTGTTTTTCTCACAACAATATTCCTACTTGGCTCAGCATTTTACTGGTTTCTTAAAATGGTATAATATACTTCATGAAGCTAAAACACATTCTAAATGCCTTCTAGTCAATATTTACAAACCATTTCTACGTGTCTCTTCAAAGCAGGAACTTTGGAGCCAAAATAATCCATTTGAAATCCTGATCACATACACAAGGATGAGTGACCTTCGATAAGTCACTTATATTCCTTGACACTTGGTTGCCCCGTCTAGAAAATTTCAATTAAAAACTTGCCATCCTAATTCATTGTGAGATAAAAAAAAAAGTAGGAAGAGATTTGGAAAATAAAATGTTCTATAGCTTTTGTTATAGTTATTACTACATGTTATTAAGTAGACACAGTGATGACTCATTTTATCAAAGGTTACTGAGTTGTGTGAGTATGTGTTTGCATACGTGAAGACATGTAGAATTCCCACACACTGACATTATAAGCAAAGCAGAGATACCAATATGGATGGAAATAGCTTCCCAACATGTAAATATTCAAAACAAATAATTACCCCATAAAGACTAAGTATAGATTTATAACAGACCTGCATCTTTTTCAGGTGCTTTAAAGATCAGGAACCACATCTGATTTTGTCATATTTGTATCTCTATTTCTTTGCTAAGTATCTGGCATAAGTATTCTCAAACTGAGGATTTTGACACAATTCTTTATATTAAGAGCCTGATTTAACTCATGTAAAAATTCTCAAATAGATTTGAAAGTTAAAATTGTCCTTATAGAAGAAGCTACCCTGGAATGAATCTTATTCAGAAAAACTCAGGGATAAGCATTTAAATCTGTTCTTTGGGACTTTTAGATTTATAACCAGGCTGAGTTAACAAACACACAATGGGATTTTCATGAAAATGCCTTTCTGAATCATGAAACACATCCTTAATAGACCTTAAATAACTCAACACCACTACTAGGAGTCTTCGAAGTGAGGCCAGTAACCCATTGTGTAGGGATCCCGATTAAGTTTTAAGACCATCGTGAAATTTTTGGAGGTAGCGCTGTCTTCAATCAAAACAGTCCATCATACCTCCAGAATGTGCCTTATTTACCTGTGGTGAATTTTCTGTAGTAAAAAGTGGAAATGTGTCTTCTAGCCTGGGGCTGAATTCTATTGAATGAAGAAGGCCACCTTCGGCAACTGCCAATATTTTGATTGGGCTAAAAGATTATTGGATAAACTTTTTATTACTTAATCATTGGGCACTGTCATCCAAAAAGGACTTGTGTCATAAAATACTAACATAGAACAAGAAAAATAAATACACAACATAGCCTGAACAGTCACTAAAGGCATCTATAAAATCATGAAATACAACAGCTAAGACAGGATTTTGTACCAAAGCCATAACTGATATTTTATAGCGTCATGGCCTGGGATTTAATGATGCCACCATATCATTCCAAGTTTTGATATGATCAAAAATAGCATTAAATAATAATAAGATGCCTTTGCCCCCCAGTCAATATGAAAAAACTCAGAGTCATAATCAAGGTGACATACCTTGGGCCCTTCAGCAAACTCTTTAAGAGGGGCTTCATGAACTAAAATAAATGGTCAAACACGTGACTAAACATGTGAAAACTTTGTCAGGATTTCAACCAGAGATTATAAGAAGGTGAGTTTGGACATCTGCTTTGTTGGATGTCTTTGTCTTGACAACCATCCAATTATTCCACAAGAAAAAAAATTTTTTCAACACCTTTGTGTATTAACAAATTGGATGCCTTATCCCCAACTACATTCAAAAAATATTGTTATAATTCACAGTAGTATGCTTTTACTTTGCTCAAAATGTATTATGAATTTATCTAAAAAGCACAACTTAATCTAATTACAAAGACTAAAAGAATCCTCTAGCATTAGTAGGCATCATTATTAGAGAAAAATAAACACATTACAGAGGTCAATTATCAAAAAATATATGAATATATATTTTTGCAAGCTATAAAACAAAGGCAATTTAAAAACTTTCAGCTGGGGGAAAGATCCAAACACTGATTTTAAGCATTAGAGTGAAATGAAATTTTAAAAAGTTCTAAACAGCTCATCTGAATCTTTCCCCCCATAATGGTAAAATTAAAAAATTAAAAAAGTTTGCTCTTATATTCTCCAAAAAGTCTTGATGTTATTCTGTGCTTCACAGTGATTTTAGGTGGGAAACTAAATTAATTTCCCACGTATAATCTCTCTTATAATCTGCTCTTACTTTTTGTAGAGTAGGTATAACATTGCTGTAGGAACTAGGCGACTTTCACTTTGGCAATTCTCACTAATAAAAGACATAGCTGATACTAATTGATCACTTACTAAGTCCATATGGTATAGGACACCATATAGCGTCACTGGAAATATATCATCTCCTCATTTAATGTGAAGTAAGTCTACTAGTATTCCCATTTTATAGATGAGAAAAATGAAACACAGAAAGATAGAATGACACTGCCCAATTTGGATGACAGTACCCAACGGCTAAGTAATAAAAAGTTTATCCAAGAGTCACAGAGTGAGTGATGGAGCTGGAATTTGATTCTAGGATGTCTGAATCCAGAGTCCACATACTTACCTAGTGCACTATAACTAACTAGCTAGTTGACCTTGATAAAGTCATTTAGCTTCTCTGGAGCATTGGTTGACTTCTCATATAAAAAACAAGCTTAGAAATTCTATAATCCTATGAAAATACATTACATGTTCTGTGACCTTGTGTATTTTGTAATTTTGTTTTACCCACACATTCAAATGCTGTATTTCACAGCTGTTCATTCTGTTTTAGTCAATTATGTAGATTAGCCCACCCCAGACATGCAAATACAGGCCTCTCCCTAAGGAGTCCCACTTAATATTTTCTCCTGATTGAAGGTCTCCCTCAGCATTTTTCACCATTCTACCCTCTTGATTTACCTCTACAGAGGCCTTCTGCTCAAATTAAAATTTCCAAGACTCATGCATAATTGTTTTTAAAAGCTCTTTAAAAGTCCTCATATAGAGTCACATGCACTACTAACGCTCAACTTTGTAATCACCAAAAAAAGTAAGATTGCTAGCAATCATGTTCCCATTTGATAAATCATGCATTTCAGATTAGAGCTATTTGTACTCTTCTGCAGCTGTTTGGCCTTCTGTGACTCTTTGGTTTTCTGGAATCTTATCCTCTGCAAAGATACTGTGACTATTAAAGGGCTACAAAGGTTTATGCCACAAATGCAGGCACAATTATGAAAGACATTCCCTTAAATAGCATGACTGTGGACTCCAAACAGCAGTATCTAAAAAAATCTCATTTTGTGAGTATATAAATACTACTCGATCTACAATATTAATAGATACAGACATATCAACATCTTTATTATTCTTCTGTTGTCAGTCCCTTGTTGGCCAAGCTTTCCTATGTTGCATTACTGGTGGTCTCACCTACAAATCCTATGCTTATCTCAGGACTGAGAATATCCTCTCTTTTCTCTAAATTATGGCTTAAAGGAAATCGGAGACCTTGAGAAAAAGTAATCTATTTTTTGACTCATAATCTAACAACTGAAATCTGACTTCAGATCATGATAAGAGATTTAATTGAACCAGAATCTCTTACAGACTAGAAAAATATATAAAAAGAGCTGGCCCTCTCTGATTATTTCAAAAGTGATTATATTTTTACCACGTAAACAATGTTTCAATAGGCTGGATACTTTTTATTGCATTCATTAAAATATATCTCCAACATTGTATTTTGATGTGTGACGCATCAGAGATTCATAACATTTTAGAACCAATTCATCAGTTGTTACTGCCTTTCAATTTTTTTACAACAAATTTTAAAAAGTGGCTTGCAGATGTGGATGTACAGCTGGCCAGTGACATACTAAGTTACAACCTCAGCTGGGTCTCTTTTCACTTCTCTCCAATCCTTTCCAAATATTATTTTAAAATATAAACTGCACATGCTGATGGTCTTTCTTTGCCCCTAATCTCCCAGTTCCACCTTCTACCCTTAGCCACCATGCTCTGTGCCCCTAAAGATTGAGCTCTTTAGAATTCCAGACTGGCTCCCTGGACTTCAGGGTTGATGTGGCCAATGAGGAGCAGAGGAGGAGTCTGGGGACAAGGGCAGACTGAGATCAGGGGAACTGTTCACTGGCTCCCTGCCGGCAGAACCTGTTTCCAGGCTCCCCCACCCCTTTTCTCCTCTTCCTCCTTCCAGGCTAGAAGACTAGGGAGCTGATGGTGATCTCTTGATACCTTCTCTGGGAGAAAAGGAATACTGTTCTTCTCTTTGCAAATAGCCCTTTCATTGCAATCTCCTCAAACTACCAGATTTTCAGCATGCCGTCTGTTTCCTGTCAGGTCCCTGACTGATAGAGTACATTACAGAAATGTATTTAAAACAAGAGATTCTTCTAGTTAGGCTGTCAAAAAAAAAAAAAAATTAGAATCATGTCATTCCTGTGTCCTTTGCTTTGGGATTTGGGGGATGAGGGAATGGAGGTTCCCTCTATGTTAAATGAATGCCCCCTTCCTATTATTCTGGTCTCAGCTCATCATAGCTCCCCTAAGAAGGCTTCTCCCAACATCCTAGAGAAAGCAGCTCCCCAACCCACCACTGTCTCACCCTCAGTTTTATTTTCTTCATCATATTTGTGGCTATGTGAAATTATCCTATGTAGGTATTTGCTTAATTGTTATTTTCTATCTCCCCTAGTAGATTCGGGGTCTAAGACTGGATTTGCCAGAAACAGACCCTGAAGGATGCTTATTAAGGAGCATCACCTGTGAAAGAAAAGGAGCCCTCGAACTGCCACACAAGATGCGAAGCCGGCGGAGCCCAAGCCATCCCAGCAACGAAATTCTGGCAGCAGTACTGCCATTAGAGTGACCTCATTGGACTGAAATGGATTTTGTACTCTCTCCTTTCCCTGCCACCACATATGCACACACCTTCCTGGGGCAGGCAGCATCAGTTGACTAAGGAAAAAATGTACATGAAGAATTTTTTTCTTTCTCGAGGTAGAGCTCTTGCTGGGAGTCCAGGGGGCATGATTTTCAGTGGTTGATCCAGCTTCTAACATGTCCTCACATGTATGTTCCCTGCAGTATATGGCTGCAACTGTGATAACCTTAACCACACGAGCAAAATAGGTGTGATTGTTGTTGTTACTGCAGTTGTTAGTTTTGAAACATGAAAAATAAATTACTTAAAGTTCCCTCCTGTCACATACTATCAGTTCAGGGTGCACTTCTGACTCCGGCAAAATCCACAAATGCTGCAGTATCAGGCCTTTTTGCCACTCTGATATCTAATGGCAAATGATTTCCATCTAAATGGTGTTTTTTTGCTAGTTAAGAGTTCTGTCCTTTACAGAAAACAGGGAGTAAATATGTGGAAAAATGCTTAACACCATTAGAAACCACAAATTTGCATTAGAAGTACAAATTAAACCATGACAATTATTGCTTATCTAATCAGCAAAAAATTAAAGAAATTATAATATCCAGTACAACAGATTCTGCAGGGAAATAGATCCTCTTGCACATGCCGCCGGAAGGACTGAAAATTGGTTTAAACTTTCTGGAGGGCAAGTAATCAAAACCATTAATCAAAAGCCACTGAGTGTGCAAACGTTTGCTCATAAAATTCCACTTTAAGATATTAATGTGAAGACAAGATGATGCAAAACTACAAGGATTTTAGCTTTATTTATAATTGGGCAAAAAAATGGAAACATTCTATATGATGAGCGACAGATAAATACCTAATATATAAGGATATTTAAATGAATTTTGATCTGGTCACGATGCAGTAAAAAAATCACCAAGAAGAGTGAGGACATGGGAAAGTCTTCTTGGTAACAGAAAAAAAATATTAGAAAGCAATTTATGGAGTATGATTTCACATTTAATTAAAAAGGCATATTGAATGTACACTTAAGTGATTAAAATATACTAAAATAAGCAGTGGGAGCATAGTTGATTTTTATTTTCTTATATTTTCTGTAGTTTTGGTGTTTCTATAATGAATATGTATTGTTTTTCTCTCTGAAAAATGTTACTAAGAGAATTTTCCTTGCATAAGTTTCCACCAAGACTACACATCACCACTAACTTATTCTATTTGCAGTAGGATGTGTTCTTTATATGAGAACATGTGACAATGTATGGGGTACTTATATTCCATGGGTTGGAAATGTTGGCCAGCATAACTGTCTCAAATACAGGTACTTCAATACACTGTACGTGCCATTAAAATGTTGGTGGAAATATTATCATTTAAATACAGATTCTCAAAGTTGAAAAGATGATTAAATGATACCTACATAAATATCCTTCTGATGACTGAATTCATTCTGTAAGATTTCTATAATTATTGTTCTAATAAATCTCTTCAGTGATTTGGAACTCAGTCCCTCTAAAAGGAACCTATTGCATCTTTGAAAAGCTATGATGAGCAGAAAGTTTTCTCTATATCTAACAGTTTCGATTTTTTAATTGAAAATTATTTATTCATATACTTGTGTACAGATAAATGACTGTATAGTTTTGTGTCTGGAGAGTGTCTTTTTTCTTTAGTGATTAATGAGAGTTTTTGATATTTTTTGTCATCAAAGCTATCAATCATTTAAATTTTTTTCTTAAACTCTTCTTGTGTCAGCAAAATCCTTCCTTGTCCTGAGATAAGATAAATATTTCACTACAGGCATTCCTCCTTTTATTATATTTCACTTTATTGCACTTTGCAGATATTGCGTTTTTTACAAATTGAAGGTTGTTGCAACCTTATGTCTACCAAGACCATCAGAACCTGTTTTTCCAACAGCATGCACTCACTTCATGGCTCTGTGTTACATTTTGGTAATTCTCACAACATTGCAGTCTTTTCATTGTTATTGTATCTGTTACAGTGATCTGTGATCAGTGATCTTTGATGTTACTATTGTAGTTGTTTTGAGGCACCATGAACTACACTCATATGACACAGCAAATTCAGGGAATAAATGTTGCACGTGTTCTCACTGCTCCACCGACTGAACATTTCCCTCTCTCTCCCTCTCCTTGTTCCTTGGGACACAATATTGAAATTAGGCCATTTCATAACTCTACAATGGCCTCTATGTATTCAAGTGAAAGGAAGACTCTCAGGTCTCTCATTGTAAATCAAAAACCAGAAATGATTAAGCTTAGTGAGGAAGGCATGTCAAGAGTTGAAATAGGTTGAAAGCTAGGCCTCTTGAACCAGACAGATAGCCAAGTTGTGTAGGCAAAGGCAAAGTTCTTGAAGGAAATTAACTGTGCTACTCCAGTGGACACAGGAATGATAAGAAAGTGAAACAACCTAATAGGTGATAAGGAGAAAGTTTTTAGTGATCTAAATAGAACAGCCACAAGATTCCCTTAAGCCAAAGCCTAATCCAGAGAAAAGCCCTAACTGTCTTCAATTCTGTGAAGGCTGAGAGAGGTGAGGAGGCTACAGAAGAAAAGTTTGAAGCTAGCGAGGTTGGTTAATGAGGTTTAAGGAAAGAAACCATCTTCATAACACAGAAGTGTGATGTGAAGCAGCAAGTGCTGATGGAGAAGCTGCCACAAATTATAGAGAAGATCTAGTTAAGACCACTAATGAAGGTGGCTACACTAAACAACAGAGTTTTGTTGTAAATAAAACAATCTTATGTTGGAAGAAGAAGTCTTCTGGGACTTCCATAGCTTGAGAAGAGAAGTCACTGCCTCGCTTCAAAGCTTCAAAGCACAGGCTGACTCTCTTGTTAGGGCCTAATGGAGCTGCTAACTTTAAGTTGAAGACAATGCTCATTTATCATTCCCAAAATACTAGGGCCCTTAAGAATTATGCTAAATCTACTCTGCCCATGTTTTACAAATGGAACAACAAAGCCTAGATTACACACCTGTTTATAGCACAGTTTACTAAATATTTAGAGCCCACTGTTGAGACCTACTGCTCAGAAAAAAAAAATTATCTTAAAAATATTACTGCTTATTGACAATGCACCTGGTCAGCCAAGAGTTCTGATGGAGAGATGTGCAAGGAGATTATTGTTTTCATGCCTGCTAACAAAACATCTATTCTGCAGCCCATGGTTCAAGAAGCAATTTGGATTTCAAGTCTTATTTGTTAAGAAATACATTTTGTAAGGCTATAGCTTTCACAAATAGTGATTTCTCTGATGGAACTGGGCAAGGTACATTGAAAATCTGGAATGGATTTACAATTCTAGATGTCTTTAAGAACACTTGTGACTCGGGGAGGAGGTTAATGTAGCCACATTAACAGGAATTTGGAAGAAGTTGACTATAACTCTCATGGATGACTTTGAGGAGGTCAAGACTTCAGTAAAGGAAGTCTCTTCAGATGTGGCAGAAACAGTAAAAGAACTAGGATTAGAAGGGGAGCCCAAAGATGTGATTGAATTGCTACAATCACATGATAAAACTTGAATGGATGAGGATGAGCAGAGAAAGTAGTGTCTTGAGACAGAATCTGCTCCTGGTGAAGATGCTGTGAACACTGCTAAAATGACAACAAAGGATTTAGAACAATACATAAACTTAGTTGATAAAGTAGTGGCAAAATTTGAGAAGATGGACTTCAATTTTGAAAGAAATTCTACTGTGGGTAAAATTTTATCAAACAGCATTGCATGGTACAGAGAAATTTTCATGAAATGAAGAGTCAGTTGATGCCATAAGTTTCACTGTTCTTATTTTAAGAAACTGTCACAGCCACACAACCTTCAGCAACCACCACCCTGATCAGTCAGCAGCCTTCAACATCGAGGCAAAACCTTTCACTAGCAAAAAGATTGTCACTTGCTAAAGGCTCAGATGACCATTAGCATTTTTAGCAATAAAGTATTTTTAAACTATGATATGCACATTTTTTAGACATAATGCTGTCACACACAATGCACTGTAGTATCATGTAAACGTTTATAAGTTTTATTTGCAATGGAAAACCAAAAAGTGTGTGTGACTCACTTTATTGTGATATTTGCTTTATTGCAGTGGTCTGGAACCAAACCTGCAATATCTCTGAGGTATGTCTATTTCTATCTGTTCTATGGTTTCAAAATTTATAGTTAATTCTTAAATATGTCATGGATTGATATCGAAATATTTATGCACTGAGGGCATAGCCTACAGTTTTCATAGGAACAATGGGGTACCATCTTTCTCCTGGCAAACTGTCAATTTTTTTCCAAATGTGCTAAGTGATGGTAAGGATGTGAATGAACAGAGATTCTCAGAATTGCACACACAGGTGCAGCGGTCAAGAACAGAGGTGCTAGAATCACGCAGTGCTGGACTCGGGTCCCAAATATGCCTTTTGCTGGGTGACCTTGAGACAACATACAAAGAGGACCCTCTGATATATAAAAGGTCTTTTTGAATTCTGGAAAATTATTTATTCCAAATTCCATGGCAGCAGAATCTTGAGAATCTCACTAAAACACAATAGGAATAACTTTCTTCTGACTCATGGAAATCATTTAGTTTCCTCAGAAGCTTTTAATCACTTAGACAGAACAGGATTTAGAAGTGTGCAGTGGAGGGTGCTTCAAATGAGTCAGAGCAACTAAAAACTGAAATCGAGAGAGTCCCTTGCAATTGAAGACCAACTAAAACAAAAACATCTAGAAAATAAAATCTATTTGACTAAACATTTCCTCCAGAAACACATCGGTAGTGCAGGGTTGCTTAAAAACACAAGAGGAAAAGGGAACAAAACAAAAGCAACCTTCAACCAAATGATCACACGTTTAGTAATAAGTTCAGTTGACTAGATAAAGAATTAAAGCAGAATGAAATGAATCATAATAAAAAGAAACTGGGGCTAATTTAAAAATAAAAAGAATTTCAAAGAAACAGAAAAGGCTCACAAAAAAGACCATAAATGCTTATGATGAAAATGACATACAATTTACAACATAGGTCACTAAAATATTATTATAGCACATTGGCCAAAAGGCAAGGATGAAAACAAGCCCACCTGATTCCTGGTTGAGAAAAGAAAATTGGTAACAGATGATATCGGGGGGGAAAACGCATGTGACACTGTTTTCATATGAACAAGTTCATTTCATCCAAGCTGGAAGATTGGAACAGGATTTGAAAGAATGAGGGGTTGGTTAACCAAGTTAAAGAATAGTCACGATGTCCCATCTTGGTCTCTGTCTTTTCTCTGTCTCCCTAAAAAGGGGGGGGGTATGGCTTCATAATTCAGTAAAATGTTACTGGGGATTAAAATCTGACAATTAATTGTTTAACAAATGGCTGGATGAGCTCGCTCCACTGTTGTAACAAGAGAAGAAAGAGGAGACTGATGGATGTAATAACAGCCCCCATTTATATGGAGGACTCAAGGGAGGGATGATTAGCTGTTCACATTTTCTGCTATGGTCCAAACAGGAAGCTTTGGTCATAAATCCTAACACTAACATGAAGGGCATGGGGGATTTTGGTTAAATAGAAAGATGACTTGGCTGATAATGAGGGCTGTAAAATAATGAAATGGCTCTCCAGGGTAGATGGTAGATTTTCCTTTCTGGAGATGATGTGTAAAGAATAGGCTCATCTGTCAGGGTGATGTGGGCAGGGCCTACCCCCAGCACAAGTGTGGTCTCAGTGGTGGTCTGTACTTTCTGGTTCACTACAGCAGCCTCTATCTTTAATTCCCAGCAATTGAAGCAAATGCTAAATCCTTTGCAGCCTCAGCACACCTTTGTTAATTTGGCTTGTAATGGATTTTAGCTTAATAAAACAGATGATAACTTTAGGGTTGATAAATGTAATTCCATAACTAAAGAGTTGTAATACGGCCTATAAACATTAAAATATTTCAACGCATGCCTAATGACAATAAGAGCTAGGTAAAGATATATTTCTGCCAGGTAATTATTGATAAAATGGTTTAGGAGTATTCTCAGAGCACTGGGATGCAACATTACATGTTGGTTATAATTTTCATGCTTAGCGTTCCCATTAGTTAAGGCATTTGCAGTGGTGTAACACTACAATATTGCTAATGAGTAATTATTTCTAGAGCAATTATTTTTAAGTGATTAAGATGCATTGTACCACTGTGACATAACTAATGTTGCATTTGCTTTCTCAATAGCCTCCGTATCTCCCCCCTGACTATAAAGAATACTAGACTCTGTCTTTTCCTGGGAGGAAAAAAGATAGACTAATACTTACCAAATGCATGCACTCCCTGAAAGAAATGCAATGCAATAAGCTAATGGCTGATAAATCTTTTTGTTTTGTTTGCTTTTTTTAATTGCAACTTTGTCTCCATATTTGAGGTTTGCAACACGATTTTACAGGATGCATGCAAATTGTAAAATGGTTATGTTAGTGATGAAATTAGCAGATCTATCAATCATCTCAGATAGTTACTTTGTATGTGTGTGTGACAAGAGAAACTAAAATCTACTTATTTAACAAAAATTACTAATTCAATTTTATTAACTATAGTTCACATGTTGCACATTAGCTCTTTAGATTTGGTTAGCATACATATCTGCTACTTTGTATCCTTTGTTCTACATTTCCTCATTTCCCCTCCTTACCACCTCTTCCCAGATAACCTGTTTATTCTCTACCATTAGGAAGTTAAAGTGGGTATAAGGATTTTGAGTTGGATATCCTATAAGTGTAAGACCTAAAATTTGCAAGTTTATCATAACTTGGTCAATGAATTTCAGAAAGCATTAAGCTGCTGAATTGTAATATACTTGAATGACAATAAAAGAATTAACTGGTACCAATGTATTCATACAGAACCTTCATTCTGCATGGTGCTTGGTAAGCCCTGCAGAAGGCATTTTACAAAATTATTAAGATGTAGTGTTTGATCTTAAGAACCTTAAAGGGAAAGCCTATATACAAGATAAACTGATCTAAGAAGATATTACCTTTATAACCTTGGATACATTATTTAACGTCTCTGAGCTTCAATAATAATAGTAAGACAATAATAAACACATCTACCTCTGAGTGTGGATGTAAACATCGAAACAATGCACAAAAATTGTTTAGCATGGAATAAGCATTCCTACAAACTTTAGGTATATATGTAAAATAAGCATTTATTTTTTGTCCGCTTATTATTAGTAGGCATCACACGTTAATTACCAATAATTTGTATCATAAGACCTGCAGTAAGGAAGGTGATTGTAAGATGAAGTAGTCATTGCCAAGAAAATGAGTGTGAGCATATGACCAGAGCTGGGACATTTTAGCAAAATGGATAGAGAAACTCGAATGGTAAGCAAATTCACTGGGATTTAAACCTGGTGAAAGATGGATGAAGGCAAACATGGATGAAGGTTGATCTTAAGTTCTAGGCTTACTAGTTTATATTTTACTCATTGAAAAATGCAGAGCATGGTTATGACATAATAAAGAATAAAAAATGCTAAAATTACAAGGTACTTAAGTCTAATCAAGGAGTCCAAAACTCAAGATGATTAGAGGATCAGGTTTATGACCTCTGTTGTATGAAGAGTAGGCTCAACATAAGACAATAGGGAATGACGAGGACTGAGGTGAACTGGAAAACACATTATCTAAGCAAGGTACCACTTCCCAGCTTTAGATTATTAATGCCATGTGGGAAAGAAGGCCCAGTGTTCCTGATCTTTAGATTTTTAAAAAGATAATTAGGAAATACAAATTGTAAAATGAAATGTTCTAAATTTTAAAACATTGCATTTGTCAAATAAAATACTTCTATGAATTGAATCTGTTCTGAGGGCTGACATTAAGCAGCCCTTGATATAATCTGTAATTTATAAATGAGGTAAACAAGCTTCTGAGAAACTAAGTGCCCTGACACCGAGAAGTACTTAGAGGTTACCAATAGTAGTTCCATCCAAGACCAAACTAAAACTCACTGGAGGTTAAGGCTCTATTCCATTCAGTATGGAATGGTGTGAGCACATGCCCGAGCTAGTATATCTGTGAGGTTTCAGTGCAACTTTCCCTTTACTAATACAATACATGTCCTTGAATTTTAGATCATTTTTCAATACAGCCTCAAAGTGAAAAAATGTAGCAGACAAATACAGGACAAAAACAAAATTGTTTTGTGAGTGTTAGTCCTCTTTTCTTGGTATCAGTTCAGTAGAGAGGAAAGAACAAGTCCTGGGGAGCCATTTGTTCATTTAGACTTGGACACAAACACCAGTGTTTACATTCCCTGCTCATGTAACTGGAGGAGGTCAGTTTGCTTGTCTCTGAAATGGAATAAATGATGCCTAGCCAGCATAAAGAATTGTTGCGAGGATATCATGGAACTGAATAGATTGATGACATGCTGTCACTACAAGTTGAGTGACAAGGACATAAAAAGTGGCTAAAAAACATTGATTTAGGAAAGTCTGGGAAGGAAAATTTCATTCAAGGATCAAGAAAGGATGTTCTGATATGAGCATTTATGTTCAAGTTCGCTGGGAAGTATAATTTAAAACCCAACCATGATAACGGCCGATTAAATTACTAATAAAGTACTCTCCCATTCACATAATATAGGTAGGTGAAAAATTCGGACCATGTTAAAGCAGAAATAAAAAAGAATAGGTTACACATGGTATTGTTAAGATAATTCTTTATAATGCATAGCAGGGTAGAACAGTTGTGAGTTTAAGTCAACTTTCACAGTTAAAGGAAATGAGCTGAGTTACTACAAATTTTCAAGAAAATCGATGAGTTGGGGAAATAAGAAAGATTTGTAACAGGAGAGTTCTCCTGTATTTACAATTGCATTTCCAAAAAACACAGAATTAGCATTTTTGAAAAGAGATGGGATAATATTTGGAACCAATCTTAGATTTGGACCTGGCATTTCCATCTCTGTGACACTGGGGATATTATTAATTCATCTAACTCTCAGTTTCCTTTTCTGTAAAATGTAGATAAAAATGCCTATTTTATATCAGTGTCTGTGAGAAATCACACAAGATGATGTTTAGAGGCACCTAGAACAATCACTTTCAAATCCTGAGTGTTTGATATATGTTAACTCTTACCATCATTCTCTGAGTGAGATCAAGAATATGGTACAGTATTTTTTAAAGAAAGAAACGAAGCAATAGAGTAATAAAAGTGCTATTGCAATAAAATATTGCAATTAATACTTGGGGCACATACATGCACAGATGGTATGATGACTTTCTATATCAAAAGTATAAAATTTATGACAGGTTTACAATAGAATATTCATATTTATGCCTTCTTTTTACATAATTACCAGGAATCCTCTGTCAAACAGTAGCCTCCATAACAACAGGTAACATATTAAGTACACCTTTTGTATTTGTCCTAACAATTAATGAACTATCCTACAAAAAACTACATAGATAAAGCTCTTAACAATACAGAGTAGTTTCTAGATTTTCCCTGCACAGTTTTTGTACTTCTTTCTCCAATAATGTTTTTTTTAAGAGAAAAAATGCAAAACACAATGAGAGATATTTAATATAACAGTTCCATCCTCAGATTCTTGTGAAAATACATATCTAAGATTAGCAATTTCCTAAGGTGGTTATTTAATCAATTTTCTCAATTCTGGATAACATGATTTCATATTTAAAGCATAATTAATATAATATTTAATTTAAGCAGACATTGAACTGGTACCATTTATAAGGCTGGTATTCACTAATTATGAAATGTTCAATAAAACTTGGGGAGTACCTTATCTGTCTGAAGAATTAAGCCATGTGCAACAAGTTATATGAAGGATGGGTATGTATTACGTGAATATACCTTTATTTTTCTGCAAAGTACAAAATGGACATATAACATAATTTTCTGTAAAAAAAAATTCAGAGAATGCTGAAGAAAATCCTGCCTCACCTATTAATGATGAGGATCTCTGAAGGTATAATTATAGGTTATATTTTCTTTTAACATTAAATATTTTTGAATACTTTCTAAATTTTCTGTGATGAATATGTATTATTTAGGTAACCAGAAAACAAAGCCTTACTGTTATTAAAAGGAGGTGGGGAAGAGAAAGAGAGAGAAAGAGAGAAAGAAAGAGAGAATAAATTCATCCATGGTGGTGGGCAGGAGACAAAATAATTTTTCAACCTCCAGTGCCTTATATTTTTATAAACACATAATTGAACAATAATGCCAACAATCATGCTGCCAACTCTGTAAGCCCATATAGCCTATAGATATGTCAGACATGGAACAGTGATGTCCTAAATTGAATAAATATATGAGCAAAATTTCTTGCCTATAAAATATGCGGCTTGACTTTAAACTTACGGATTTTCTTTCCTATAACATAGGAGTTACAGCTAAGGAAGCAAATTGTTCACACATTCTGTACCTTCAATTATCAAGACTAATTCTTGGTTAATTATAAGTCATGTCTTCACAGAAAGATGAAAGTGAAAGGGGCAAAACAGAGCAATTATTGTAATTCCAGAAATGAAAGAGACATGGATCCAGCATTAAGTTCTATCACGGCCAGCTGCATGACTTTATGCACATTACTTATCCTTTGTGGGATTCACTTGCCTCTTGTGTAAAAATCCCCACCTCATGGAGTGAAAGCACATAACACATCTATTAATAATACTGTGGCTCGCACAAAATAACTACTCAATAAATGTGAATTACAATGGATGATAGAAAGAGCACATGAACAAATGGAAAAACTAAAGAAACACGTAAGCAAATAAAATATCATATGTAAAAGCATCCCTTTTGCTGGTCAGCGGCCTCATGGAAAGCGTAATGGAAACTCAACCATGCTATCCTCCATGGGGAGCTGTAACTAACAGCACCGAGATCTCCTCTCATCAGCACAGAGAAACGGAGGTACGTGCCCATTCCTAGTGCTAATCAATCTGCCTGCAGCACGAGTAGGACATCACTGTCCTGGGCCCCCTGCGATTCCACAGATGGCAGCCATTCAGTGACCGCTACCTGGGTCAGATTGTAAAGAATTCCCGGCCACTGACACTTACTCTGCTTTACCCCGCCATTTCATTCCCTTTTACTCTCTCTCCTCTTTTCTTGATCTAGGAATCCCCTCTATCCCTGTGACATGTTTCCCCATCTCTTCATGCAAATAGTGCTATCCAGAGATGTCAACAAGTCTAGTGTCCCAAAATCTCTCTCGATTCAGTTGGTTCTCTTTACTAGAGAGCAGTGGCATAAATAAATAAGGAAATGGAAGTCACATTTTGAAGCATAGAGATGTCACAGCTCATGCAAGGAAAATATTCACGTTCAATACCTGGTTTGAAGTGAATACTGTCTACATAGGTAGCCCTTACCCTGAAATTCTCCTGAACACCAAATTGTGTCTGCAATAGCTGACATCATCTGGGACAAGGAACTGCACCCTTCCCTCCCATCTTTTCTTCCCCACCAAATCTTTATGGTCAGCAGCTACAGTAATGATCTATTATAAATTTGGTTCTACGTGTATTTTACATTTTGTTCTACCCATGCCCACAGAAACAGAAAACTTGCAAGGATGAAACAGCTTTTGTAATTAAAGATATTTGTCACTGAATAAGGATTATTTGATTTTTCAGAATTTTAAAATACTATGAATAATGAAGTTGAGCTAAGCATCCCATTTTATGATAGAAAAAACAGAAGCCTGAGCATCAAACAAAAAAGAACAAAATCACAATAAACGAAAGTAGCTTGGGGATAGAGCGTCTTCCTTGTCTAAGGTGTCTGGGATTTTTGCAATAAAGTAAATATTAAAACTAAAGCCTATTCAGTGACACAGACTTAATTCAGCTTCATAGGTGATTCTAGAACTTGAGGTTTCCCAAATCAGAATGTCTCATAATTCATATTATTTAGAACTGGTCTCAGAATAAAAGCCTTCTTTTGCCTAGAATTTAGAAGTGCATTTTCGTACCTGTGTTGCTTTCTCCCTCTGTTCTTTCAATGCATATTTCTGCCCAGCCCCTGGCCACCCATGCAGAACACACAGAATTTTCCTCATCCAGGTTATAACTCCACCTACCGCAAGGGCACGGCATGAGGTATGTCTCATCCCATCATCAGAGGTAGTGACTGACTGTTTAGAGATTCAGGAACCTAACAAGGCTTCATGAATTAACCCTTAATTAATCACAATGGTGTAGTAGTTAAGAAAGAGGCAGTTTGAGTGGGGGGTAATGTTCTCATTATCACATTATGAGCTTCTTTGCGATGGTATAAATTGAACCTCAAGCTCCTTGTATCTAACTTCTCAAAGGAAAAATTAACCCATGAGTCCAACAAAATGGGTTCAAATACTTAAGATTAGGGAAAAAAATGCATTTGGGGCAAATATGTTTTTTTCCCCCACGTGGCAGTCTCCCTCAACTCCTCCCACTGTTGTCCTTTCCCCCATCACAGATGAACACAAGGGAACATATATATTCACCCTTGCTCATACACATAACACACACACACACACACACACACACACATGCACTCTCACTCTGAAGTATGGGTAAGATAGCCCAAATAACATAAAGACATACCCTATGCTAGGCAAAGAATATGATATCTCTGCTCTGCAATCAATGAAAAGCTATATACATTTTAATCACATAATATTTGAGCATCATGAATAAAAGAGAACAGCCCCTTGAACTCAGCTGTAATGAATTTTCTGAGACCTGTGTCTGAAAGCCCTAGCTCTCATTAGAAAATGTTTTCTCATTGACTCATTCTATGGTAAGAGGCTAATACAGGTCACCTAAATTTCACCTTGGTGCAGTTCTCTCCACCTTGGCATCTCTGTATATCTTTTAAAATATTGTGCTCATTGCAAATGATAAAGTAATATGAGAAAATATCATGCCAATGGACATTTCTACAGTCAACTCATATTTGCATTTAAGTCACAATTTGGGAAACTGAATTCATGACAATTGCTGATCTTTGTCTTCAAAATGAATTCTTATCATCTGTTGAAATCGACATCACCTGAAGCACAATCTCACTGTCAAAGTAGTTTTCCTCATCAATAAAGGGAAATGCTACACATTGTCTACCAAACAAGACAATTAGATTTTTTCATGTCATTTGAACATAATAATCTTCAATAATTTGGTTCCAAATGATTATCAGTTTGATTTTATGCTTCTCTTTCTACTCCTCTTAATTTATCTCAGTGTGCAAACCCATTGTTAGACCCTCTTTCGCATGAATTGCCTGCATGAGAGACAGTGATAAATCCATTTGGAGAAAAATCCTACAGAGGCCACAGATTGCATTTAACTGATAAATAGAGCTGGGTAGTTAGACTGATAAAATAGAAGTGCTGTGGAGAGATGGCAATTACTCAATCACCGATGCACATATTCCTTCAACAAATATTTTCTAATCGACCCTTGTGGGAGTGGCACTCTTCAAAGATGCTAGGATACCACCACTGGGGAACAAAACAGAGGTCCCTGCTCTCATAGAGCTTATATTCTAGTTGCCATAGGCCAGCAAGAATAGTATTACTAAACAAATAAATTTAGTTATGCAGAACAAAAAAGGCAGTGATGTGAAAGAGAGGGAACAGAAAGTTCTGGGTAAAGTAGCACTACTTTATCTTCTTCCTGTGAACACATGAGTTTGTCCTGCCCTTGGGACCATTGTACTTCTGTCTAACTGGAACACTCATTCCTCAGATCTCTGCCTGTCTGGCCTTTAGTAATAATATTTTGATTCAAATGTCACCTTTGAAGGTAGGATTTTATCCTTCTCTTCCAGTCACTTTTTATCGGATAGGTGTGCTTAATTTTCTTTATCAAATTCAGCACAATTTTTAAGCCTCATATTTATCGCTCAGTATCCCTTTAGCTAGTTCTTTATGCATTTCCATCGCTAAGTATAAACTTCAGGAGTTAGGGACTACATCTGGCTTATTTATTCCTGCACCCCCTATCCCCCACCTAGAGCAACAAGAGATGCTCTCTCAGTAGTTGACTGCATGGACTGATGCATAAATGAATTAAAGATTCAACAGTTCACTTAACTACAATACCTGTTTCACTAAACGTAAGTTAGAGCTACTAATATTTTTTCCAGTTTCCTTTTGGAACACTACAAAGACATTCCTAATATTTACATAGTCAAGAGGAAAAATTACATCCAGCTATTAGTCTTATGAAAATTCTGAGTATGTCCCTGCCTGCTCTGTCACCTTCTAGTCCATGCTCAGGGTCGTTTCTCTGCATTAAACCCATTACAGCAACATAAAGGATGCAGGCTCTGGAGCCAAACAGACCTGGAATCTATCCTCAGCTTTGATGTGTATAATTGTGTCACTCTGAACAAGTTACTGAATTTGTCTAAACCTCAGTTCCCTTTTCTTTAAAAACTGAATAATTTATCATTTACTTTTGACCACATCTGTAAAAGTTACATGACATTATTATTTTCCATTTAGAGTTAGTTGACTTCCAAAAAGACCCAATGACTCCCATGTCTGACTCCAGAGTTTGGCTCTTTCTTACTTATCCTACCCTACCTACCTCTCTTCATCTCTCTGTTACATATTTTCTTCCCTTCCTAACCTCCACGTTTTTGAGTCATGGAGATTGGATGTCTAGTTTGTCTTTGTGTATCCCTAACTCCTGGCACAAGGATTTACCACCCCCATTCCCTCTTGCCACAAATCATCCCTCACTTAATATGATGGAAAACAGCAGAACGGGTCAAGGTTAGGTACATGGAGTGATGCTAATAATAATGGCAACTCATCTTTATAAACAACTTATTATGTGCCAGGTACTTTACTAAATGTTTGCCATCATTTCTTTTCACTTAATCTCCCCAATGATCCTATAAGACAGGTACTACTAAGCACTGTTTTACTGATGACAGAGCCGAAGCTCAGAAAGAGGGAGTCCAGCTACTTTGTGATAAAGGCCTTGAAACAAAGCAGCCAGACCCCCAACTCCTGCTCTCAACACTCTGTAGTACTACTATCCCAATGGTTCTGTGTTCTTTGGCTTCATTATGCAATGATGTAAAACGCACAGATGCCTCCTAGTATTTTAATGCCAGAAGCATCTTTGGTCTTTATCCTTGTCTTTTCAATAAGTTTCCCTTAGTTGTTAGCCTGTTACAGCTGCTAAAATATAAAGTCCTAATTATTTTCTCCATTATGGCTAGTGGGAACAATCCAACATGGAATTAGTGTCTTCCTCTAAGGATTGATGGCCGTTTAGCATTTTGTTGCCTTTTATTCTGTCCATAAGAGTGCAGATAATGAGCTACTTCTAAGAAGGAAAATGGCTTGAGCATTTCATAATATGGTGAATGTGATTTGAGTCATTAACCTATTATACTTGTTTGGTTTCCAAAGGGAAAGCTTGCTTTATTTGTGGCCTCCAAAATAAAGAGGTAGAGATGGGCTAGAAATCTTTCCCTACCACCTATTTAGCAAAGCAAGTAACTAAGAATCTTTTAACAAAAATTTTTTGGATGTAATTTCCATAGATTAGGTAATTTGTTATCTTTTCCCTTTCTTCCCCTTAATGGGAAATAAGGCTGAAACAAATATCTATTATTTGTTCCAGAAAATAAATACAGAGTTTCTTCAGTGTATTTCAGGGTCTTCTCCAATCGTCTGGTAGACAAAGGTTCCCTTCCAGTTACCTGAAAGTTAGAGGCATGCCTGTTGCCTCACGACCCTTTGCTCTTCCCTCCAGACCGAGTATTGACACTAGAGTTACAATCAAGAATGTCAAAGTGAGAATGATGTTGGTACAGCCTTGAAGTGATAGTGCACAAGGCTATTTGGATCATTTCTTCCTGAATTACAGAGGAAGAAGTGAGTTTCTTCCATCCAGCTGAAAACCCTATGAGCAAGGTAATTCTCAGGTGGCCTCTCTAGTCTCTGGGAACCTTAGAAGTTGCGCTGAGAAGTTGCACTGCAGACAACATGCCAAGGGGCCTCCTCACTTCCAGTACAGTTTGGCATACTTGGCTAATTAAATTGAGTCTTACTCTAATCTTACAGTGGTCATGTTTCCCTGGTGTGCAGCCCTCTTGAAATGTCACAATATGGCTATAAAACTGTGAAATAGAACAGAATTTCAAAAATTTTTATACCTCAAATTACAAACTGTGGTGCATGTAGCTTTTCTTTAAACTCAGGTGTTCAGAAAAGGGAAACAAAAATGACCTCCCATGTTTAAGTACTTGTATAAGAGAAACTCTTTTAAGAATAAGGATGAAAGGAGATATGAAATTTAGTTACACCCGAGGAATGTACTGTATATGCTGTATTGATGGGAAAAGCCCTGGGCTAGCCACCAAAAACAGTGCACGGGTTCCTATTGTGGAGTCCTGTTTAAAACTGACAGAGCCCTATTCATCCATTACAAACATGACTAAGACATCTCTTTAGAGGGGAGATGAATGACTACTTATAGTTCTTTTCAGGAGCCTTGGAAACTCAGGCTTTTCATTCTTCTCCATCCATCAACGTGTTCAGGACCTGTTTTCTCAAGAGTGTTTTGCATTCATCAATGTGGAAGAGACTGCATTCTTTGGAAGTTGGAGGAGGTGACTGACTGAGGTCATGGGCTTTGATTTCAATCTGAACCCTGAATAGCAAGTTACATTCTCCCCAAAGCCTCAGTATCCTCCAGTATAAAATGGAGATAACCACATCCTGCCTTCGCAAAATTGTTCAATGTAAATGAGATCATTCAAGGCTTGATGTATAAAAAGTACTCAATCAATGTTACTACTGCTACTATGACTATCTCAATTAAACAAGTGTTCACTTACATTGCCTCTGAATAGGTCTTTTTCTGTTTAAAACTCTGTCAAAAAAAAAACTTAGTACAAAATATAGAGTTCTAGTCAAACTCTATATTTTGCCCATTTGCCAAGCAAGCTGCCAGCAAACGCTGCCAACAAAATTTACCGATTTCATGAATTCAGAGTGGTGCAAAAGTTACTCCAAATGTGACTGGAGAAAACCTAATCTTTAATGCTAAGAGCAATCTGCATTGTTTTGAGGTTCAATTTATGGAAGGTCCTTCTGTTGTTCTTCAGTCTTAATGTAAGACAAACAGGAAAACAATGTTGCTGCTATGGATATGCGTATACATACACATACACACACACACACACACACACACACACCCCTACGGACAGACATATATATGTATATCTCTACCTATAAACGTAGACATATACACACGCAGCAACAATTTTAAACATTTACTGGGAAATGCTTTGCTCAAAATAAAACAAAATCAAACAAAATAAAATAAAGATCTGGCTTCTTTCCATATTCACATTATTCCAGTGACTCAGAGGGTTCACGCCTAATGAAATCAGAAATATGCAAGTCCTACCTCTAAATGCGCTACGTATACCAATGCTATAAATAGATACTTTCACAAGTCTGTGAATAAAATGTCCTCAATGAATTTCAATGCTTCTCTTCTTTGTAGACAAGGTCTACTTTAATGCCACTGCTGTACTCGGTCTTTGGGCCTGCCAAGATCCTGTCCTTTCTTGGGAATGCAGCTGGTGTCTTCCCTTCTTCAAAATCCCCAGAGTCCTTGGCCATTCCTCTTCGCTGCAGCAGTCCCCTTCACACCTTCGGTTTCAGTGCTGCCACAGCCAGCTTTCATGTGACAGAAATCAAAAGACATGAGGACAACTAGGGACCCATCCAGCTGGAGGAAAGGAGACCCAGTGACTACTTGGCCATGATGAGTCAGTAATATTAAGGGGGAAAAATAGGGGAAAACTTGCTTCTTTAAATGTTTTTTATTTAAAATCCAGCAGAAGGTTGCAACTAACAGAGCCCTGGATTATTTCCTATGGTTGCAAAATACATCCTGTCTCTCCACTTCCAAAGTTTGAGGAATGATGTATTTCAGATCCTACTACTGTTGATTTAGATTTGAAATATTTACTAATGTCAGTCAGACAATGATGACTCCGAGTGACCAAATAAGTCCACCAGCAGCAGCAACATGATACCAAGCCCTGGACTGTTGGGGTTAGGAGTTTGGGATTCTGCTCTGTGCTTTGCCATTCATCGTCTCTATGATGTCAGGTACAATTGTCCTTGAAGATGGCAGAAATTGCTTCTACATTCATTTATTTTTAATTTAAATGATATCATTTTATAGGAAAAATTATGGGAAAGAAATTTCTATTAAATATTAATTGCAGTTCTTTAAAGAGGATGCATTCTATAATGCTCCATCATATACATCTTTTTCCACACAGGTGGAGGCAGGTGAAGGTGATATGTTTTCTGCTTTGAAGACTGGGAAAATTTAGAGGATAGGTTCTCACACTCTGGCCAGCAGGACTAATATTCTTGATAAAATCTCTCTTGTTCTGTTTGACACACTACATTTGCCCAATATCTCTATGAAAATGAATTAGGAAATCCAAGTTAAAAATTGATATATTAATGTTTGATGAACTACATTTCAGTGTGGGATGGGTACTCAGTCTTCCTGTGGTAAAACTTCAGGAGGAGAGGAAGAGGGTGAAATTAATAAAACCCTGCCTGTCTAAATTCATTACAGGCTAACATTATCCTTTGCCATTTTCCCAATGACAGGACATACATAGCGGGAGGTGGTTGAATTGCCTTCTGCTTCCTGCTGAATCTTTCTTTAAGAATGTGAACCTTTAATCAGAAGTGACAAGTTTCTGATCTAATGTTACATATGGGAAGTGTGCAGACATTTGAAGTCATGTCCTCCCCACTCACATTAAAAGACAAACAGCTATTTTTAGATGAGACAGCCACCATTGAACGAGTAAAAAAGCCATTCCTTCCATAAGAACTAGTCTAACAAAATCAGTACCAGTACATCTTCTGAGCCATTTCTTTAACTAACGAGACTATTGAATTACGACAGCACAACTATAAGATTATAAATTGCACTGCAAATAGCTTTGCCTGTTTCTTATCAAAATACTAGTAAGTTTTAAATAACAGTCCTGAGTTTTATAGCAACAACCACATATTTCACCTTATATCAAATCTTACATTGGATGGAGGAAAATAACTTAAATATGTCCTATAATGGTTAAAGAATGATGATGAGGAGGGTTTTATTGACATGAGGGTTTTATGATACTTTCATTGTTAAATCAGATCGCAAAACAGTATAATATGAATGTTTTTTATTAAAAAAACTACATCGACACTGCTAAAAAGAAAAATATCTGAAAGATTATAGAGCAAGGTACAGGTAGTGGTTATCTCTGGGTGGTAGAATTAGGGGTAATTTTATTTTCACTGAATTATAGTTTCTAAATATTCGATTAGAAATGTATCATTTCATAACTGGACAAGTATTTTTATTGTGCTTTTTGAAGAGTTTTCAATGTGATAAAGTGCTCATGATGTAATATTAATGACTTGGAATGAATAATATAAAGCCCAATTTGGATTTAGATTTCAAGTTTGCATAAAAGTATATACCGTTATGCTCATGAAAAGATGCCATCAATTGATAATTTGGGTTGACTGATGTCTTATGTACCTGAAAGTACTGATGTTTTAGATTTCTTAATGCATTAGATGATTTTTTTTTCAAGGAGATAAATACAATTGCCAGAGCACTGAAATATGTTAAATGTTGCTATATACATAATCGGAGTCCTAAAAGGATGTATGTCATACATTAGCAAATCACAGAATTACAGGCTTTGTTGAGCTAGAATAAACAGTTAGAAATCATTTAAATGAGTGATTAGAAGAATCACTACTTTCAGAAAACAATGCAGGTCTCCTGATTCCATGTCCCATGTAATTATTCATTAATTTTTGAAATCTAATAAATATCATATTTTAGGTAAATAATAGTCTGAAGTATATCTACATAGCCTTATTTATGGTCACATCAACATCAGACTAAAACTGATTTTTACCTGCTCGTGCTTTAGCTGGGTTCGTTGATAGAAATTCTATTATTTTCTATGTCATTTTTCTTTGCAGTGTTGTGAAAATGACCCAATTGGGCCAATGTTATTTTGGAATAGCATACATTTCCAATCTGTCTGAAACATATGCTTTTTAAATTGCTAGGAATTCTTCTCGTTAGTCAAGTAAAAAGTCTTTTGTTGCCACTTCTATAGCTGGACTACTTCCAAGAAAACTATTCTTCCCCATATCTGGCCATATCTCTTGACAGAAATCTTTAGATAATGTAGTAAAATACAGAAAGTATTTGATTTTATGATCCAGTTGGAATAAATGAGTTATCATCAACTATGACCAAGAGTGAAGGTGAGTGGTATGGTCTCAATATTTGTGTCCCCCAAATTCATGAGTTGAACCTAATCACCAATGTAACAGTATTAAGAGTGGGTTTTTTTGGAAGGTGATTATGTCCTGAGGGCAGAGCCCTCATGAACGGGATTAGTACCCTCATAAAGATTCCCAGGAGAGCCGCCTTGTCCCTTTCACCTGCTGAGGACACAGGGAGGTGTCTTCTGTAAACCAGGAAAGAGGCCCTCATGAGACACTGAATCTGCTGGTGAGTTCTTCTTAGACTTCCTAGCCTCCAGAATTGTAAGAAATAAATTCCTGTTGCTTATAAAGCCACTCAGTTTATGATATTATGTTATAGCAACCCAAATGTACTAAGACAGTGAGAATCTATATTCAAGGATTTCATTAGTCTTCAGCCACAAATTACAATTTTTAGCTGAAAAAGCATTATCAATAACTTAATTATTCCTGTAGCTCTTTAAATAAAGTTGAGAAAATAGAGGAGTGATAAGACATGATGAGAAGAAAAGAAAAGGCCTGGTTTCAGAGGAATCCTACAACACTTGATTAAATGAGAGTTCCTGAGTGCATGCTACAAATGAGGCACTGGGTTTGGGGCTACAGGGTGGCTTTTAAAGCTTATCACGACCAACTGGGTCTTAAGCCAGGCATCTATCTTCCTTATTAGTCATCTCAAGCTGCCAAATGCAATGGCTGGCGGGAGACAACTGGCTCCACTGTCAGTGTGTGTCCTCAACACTGCATGACAATCCTTTGAGTTTTCTTTAGTAGTTCTTGTTCTAGACATGCCTGGCCTAGTCCATGCCCATTCTCTTCACCCCTGTTCTTCTTGCTCTGGGAACCAGCATCTTACTTCACAGAGCAAGAAAAAGACAACTGGGACATTCTATAATTTCCCACCCATCCATCCTTCCATTTCATTATTAAATATTAAATAATATTAAGTATTATCCTCCAATTACTGTGCCACTCCAAATATATAATCTCATTTTCTAATCTCACAGATTATACATTCTTTTATATTTCACGATCACTGATTCACAGAATGATTGGATTGTATTGATATCATATAAGTTTGCCCCTCTTTCTTTTGCATGAGGAAAATAAAACCTGGAGAATATGCTTAAGGTTCAATGAGAAATCAGGAACAAAAGTCCAAATTAAAACCCAAATCCCATTATCATTACCAATTTCTGACTGCACTGCCCATTTGGACTCATTTGTCTATCTGGGTAACATTAGAACTCTGTTCCCTGAGCCTCTGAAATGATTACTCACCTGAAAAGCAATGGGATAACTGCAAGTATGATGTAATCTTATGCTTTTGGAGATGGGGAAACAGGGATCCAATCAGGATGAAAACTGTTAGAACTTAGTCTATAACAATAAGGCCTAAAATATTTTCTACATTTCTCAGTCTTGATGTCCATCTTCTGAACTCCCCAAGGGCACTGACTGTATCTCAGTGCAAGCTTGCTAAGCAGCTGGTGTGCATGCTCAAAACGCTTACTAAACAAACACAATGTACTAGCATGTGTAGACCCAGATCTCTTGCTGTGCATAATCAGAAGCAATGGACATGCTCTTGCAGAAGGAAGCTTTCATAACGTTAGCAAGGTTGTAGCAGAAGAGCCTCTCTGGGCTACGGCTTAGCATGGCTATAGGTGGTCATGGATCTCATCCGCCAAGCCACGCATCCCCTGGGATGAGAGGACCTCGTCTTCAGACACAGCTACTCAAAGCAGATGTGTGTATATGATTCTCTACCTCCAAGAGATCAGTAACATCATGCTTTGGCTGCAGACCTTTTAAATCTTGAGTGATATTTACTAGATAATAGACCTAGAAGTACCTAAACCTCTGAAACACAATTTTTTTTTTCTTTTCCAAATTTTATTAGGAAAATTTTCAAACATACAGACAATGTGCGAGAACAACACACTGAATACCTACATACCCACCATTCAATTCAACAGGCATATACATTTTGCCATACTGCTTTCTCTCTTTTATTACATTTTAATACCTGAAAAGTTCACTGAAGAAACCCCTATGAAAGAAGCTCACTCAGTTGCTGTGAATGACTGGCCCTCCCTCACCCTTCCAGCCAATCTTTGTTTGTCTCAATGAGAGGGGAGTTTAAGTTAGTCATTGCCTTGAAATCACAAGACATTCAGCTCAGAGGCGTTGTTCTACCCAACATTTTGGTCACTTCCTGATATTTAAAGTTTTCCCTGTGCCATCCTTCTACACCCAGGTTTCATGGTTGCCTTTCAGTTTTTCTCATCCAGAGTGATAAACTTAGACACTACCTAGTTCTTTACAACGACCTTGCCTGTGCCCCAGAAATCCACACAACAAAAATCACCCCCTAGTACAGTGGAACTGGGGTGAACCTCAGGACCCAAAGATGCGCCTTCCATAGAACACTCAGGCCTACTGTTCTGTAGGACGTTATTCTATCGATCAATAAAAAAGTCTCTATCTATCTAGCTTTCCTTATCCTGTTTTCCTGTGTGTGAGCTCAGGTGATTCCTTCTATTCTTTATTCCCACCTTGCCAGCACGTAAAAGCAGGACAGAATGGAGAAGAGCAACATCTTTGCATTCAGACAACTAAGCTCAACTACGTTCTCCTGCACAGTGGCTGTGGAACTTGGCACACAAGTTTCTTCACTTTTGCATGTAAGATGCAGAAAATAATAACTCACTTTGTAGGGCTAAAGTTAATATTGAATGAGATAATATATGGCAATTTCTGGCACCGTGACAAGTATGTGCTAAGTCCATTAATGAGTACTAGCTACTGATATTAATATTATTAATATTTTAAGTGTTGTTTCAGTGCAGCCACTATTGAATATAGATGCAGGATAAATTTCTTACTAGACTGTCAGCGACAGAAAATGACTGGGGTAGGGGTGGGTAAGTAGGAGGAGGGGCCAAGTATTGCTGAATCAACCTTGACATGTTAATTTTAACTGAATTCCTTTTACTTACCTACTATAAATGAACCTCCTGAAGTTGAGAAAGGAATATCTAGACCGCATTACATTTCCAGCTAAGAAACAAAGTGTTCTACTATTTATGCATTTAAACTGCACAGAGGGAAGTAAAACTCAGTGGAAATCAAGTAGGTAGAAGAGGGGGAGAAGAGGATGGGTGAAAATCTACCTAACAGGTACAATGAACACCATATGGGTGATTGGCACACTTTATAACCCTGACTCAAGCATAACAAAATCAATCTATGTAGCCACAAACCTTTGTAACCCAGTAATAGTTTGAAATAATAAAAAAAACATAAGGAAAATGTGGAATGGACATTTATAATTTTCCTGAAAAACCTTCCTATCATTTTCACATTCAGAATTAACAATCTAACTGAGAGAACAATCACAATTCATGAGCCTGCTCCATGCAGATGTGTTAATTTGATGCACGTCAGATGTGTTCAGAAACCCGTACAATTTGCCAACAGCCCTTGTTGGAAGTGGGAATGGGAAAATGATGATTTCCTACTGTCACAAGTTTAAGGCACAACAATGATGTCCAGGTGGTCTTACTGCTAAGAATGAGTGGTCATCGTTTTTTGCCTGATTAATGACTTAATGACATAAAAAAAAGCCAATTTATCATCCACACTGGTCCTCCCTTTTGCCTTTGAATTCCAAAGACATTGTGATTGCTGATTTTCCCATCCTCTCAACTTTGCATATACACATTCATAAATTCATTCTCAACCTTTACTGAGCTGCTATTTACGGTGCAGATGCTTTGTTAGTGTTGGATATACAAAGAAGAATATGATGTGTTCTCCATCCTCAAGATGTGTATCCTAGTGAGACAGGAAGAGCTGATTTCTGCGTTATTCCTATGAAGGTGAAAGGATATGATGGGCAAAATGCATCGAGCGCCGGGTCTGCCCTGGGTAACTTACCATTTCTATGTCCCCTGCCTTCTCCCAGACTTTTACCTTCCTCTGTGCTTAACTTTTAAAAAGTGTAAACTACAACCTCTTTCATCCGCCTGTTTTCCACTGTCCACTCAGTCATCCTCCCATCAAGGTCTTTGTGAAACCTCATGTTTTGTAGTTGATTCCAAGTACTAAGTTCGGTACCATGTATCCATTGAACACAATTCTTTCCCTTACTACTTTCAAAGTCTACCACTTTGCTGGAATCTTTTCAGACTTTACCAGTCAACTTATTTTCTTTCTCCTCTGATTCCTTCTTTCCTAAGGCGTGTACGTGAGCAGTGCTGGTGTCTAATTTCTGTCCTCACCACTAGTGCCTGACAGAGTACAAACACGCACTCTCGCTCTCTCTCTCTGCCGCTCTTGTTCCTCCCTCCTTTGACAGCATAATGTCTTTTTCTCTACAAATGTGATAAACAAAAAAGCTAATTCTAAGGATCTAAGAAAACACATCAGTCAGCTCTGAACACAGCAGAAAATTAAAATGAGATAGAATAGATGAGAAAAATGCAGGAGTGGAGGAATCCCTATGTAGTGGTTGGGGTCTCTGGCTCTGAACTTGGAACAGGGTTCGAATTCCATCTCCAAAGATTACTTTCTTTGTGACCTTGGGCAAGCTGCATCCGCTTCTGTTTCTTCATTTGAAAATAAAGATAACAGCAGTTCCTAAACTATGAAGTTGTTGAAAGGACTGACTATTATAATGCATGGAAAGCACTTAGCCCAATGTCTGATCTCTAACAAGTGTTCAACTAATGAATAATACTATTATTATCATCACTATTAAGAAAAGGCAACCATATATTTATGTAAAACAGAAGGCAACTGAAAAATGTCAGAGGCAACCGAAAAATGTCAGAATTTAGAATTTCTCCCCCTATAATGCAGATAAATCCTTTATATTGTAACGTTATGAGAGTAAGATAGACACAATTTTTCTTTATTTTTTCCAGAAAACTATTGCTTTTGATACAAAATAAACTTCAGAAGAAGAAGCTGTCTTATTTTACAAATCATTCTCACCCAAATAACAAAGCATCACAATTCCTTTCTGACATAGAGGTACATTTAAGAGTGTACATTCATATTAATAAACATGAGCTAACTACTTCATTTATTTGCAAGTCTGATTGCTCCTTGGAGGGTGAGAGGGTACAGTAAGCTTTCCCATCATCGGAGGACCATGACCCAGTTCAGGCAGCTCAAGAAGCAATTTACAAAACCCAGCATCTGCCACATTCAAACAATTATTTGGCATTTATAATTTTTTTTCCATACTAAAGAAACCTTGTCTCTCAGCTATTTTTATATTGTTTATCTCCACTCCTTAAAGAAAGCAGCTTTAGGATCAGCAGCTGATATTGGAAGATAATTCACTAAAACTTAGTCTTAGCTGGGGCTAAGTCCCTTTGTAAGCACGTTACCTTAAGCTTTCAGATGTCTACTGGATGGGAGGCTTAACTATTTCTCAGTAAAATGGAAGAAGGCATAAGGAAAACAGCACGATATTTCCTTTTGATAATAAGCAATAGCTATTTTGTTCAGGAAAAGTTATATTTTGAAGCGGGCACTACAGACCTGAGTCCATAGAGGACCGTGCCATCAGGATGCAGGCGGATCATGCGGTTCTTAACGGTCACTCCGTGCACAAATGACTTCTTATCATTCAGGAAGTAGGTATCGGGCACCCAGAGCTGGTCTGCCACTCTGTTGTCCAGAGTCAAGTTTAAAGGTATTACATTATAGGACAGCCTCTTATCTCTCCAGGCTTGCTGAAAGTACATTGTCAAGGTATAATCCTGTGAATGCAAAAAGAAACATGGTTACTCTGTATCCAAACAGACTTGAGAGATAAGCAAACGCCTCAATATTAATAAAGAAAAAAAATATGAGTGGCCACATAGTATAAATATATACTAGTCACATATAGACAAATATTAATTTATTAAACCCATTCTTATAAGCACTTACTATATGCCAGATACCATGGTAGATACTATTCATATGAATACAGAAGTGAAGAGAATACATTCACATGAAGTTTATTATGTATTTCCCAGTAAAGATGCAAGGAATAATACTTAATAATTAATTTGTGTTCCCCAAAGTAGAATATATAGGAGTCTTTTAGGTGATACATAAACACAATTTAATAAATAGTCAGGTATTTGTTTTAATGTGTACCAAAAAATTAACTAGCACATCAAACCTAAGATTTCATGAATTCATCATTCCAGTCATTCCTTCAATAAATGTTTAATTTGTGTCTAATACTCGACAGGTCTACTGTTGAAGTGCTGGGATGAAAGTGGTAAATAAGACAGATCAAATGCCTGTTCTCTGGCAATTTATAAATAAAGCAAAGTAGAGTCAACAGAATGTCAAATAAGGCTACATTCTATGAAGCAAATAAAGCAAGGTATGAAATATCTAGCTGCAATGGTGAGGAAAAACTTCTCTAAGGAGTTGGCATTGTGCTGAGACCAGATAAGGAGCCCAAGCCACTGGCTCCTAGGAGAACATCCCAAGCAGAGGAGAATCTGCAGATGCCCTAAGGCAGAAATGGGCTGGGCAGGTCTGAAGAACAGAAAAGTAACCTGCTTGTTACAGCTTAGTAATGTACAGGGAGAGTAAAGAGCAGTCAAGAAAATCAGCTTCATGGAATTTACAGCTTACGAGGGAATGCATGTTTAAAGTAGTTTGTTACAAAGTGATTAATTTATTACTGTAGTAATTGTAAGGGTTTGTAAATGAGAACCTGATCATTCCAATCAAGCTGAGTTTCCCAGGGGAGGTGACATTTACACTGAGACTTATGCATATAAACAATATTAACTCAGTCAGTATATCATGAGAATTTTAATGCCAGAATTTTGCATCAACAGGCTGGGCTTTCAGCTTTTTAGAAACAGGAGGCTGATATAAAGTGAGCACTGGTCTTGGAGTCCCAACTCTACCATTTCTCAACTCTGTTTCTAGGATGTAAAATTACGTAACTTCTTTTTTGCTTCAGTTCCATTAACTATAATGGAGTTTTTAATACATGACTGATCTAATCAGAAGATTATTATGAAAATTAAAGGTACAACTCAGATGTAATTTGTAAACTACAAAAAGCTATATATTATGAATACAGCATTTACATATATAGTGTGACATATTCTATCCATTAGAGGCCTATGGGTACAATGTAATTGCTCTCTCACCCTTATTTGAATGACTAAATGAAGGTACAAATATTCATTTGAAAAGGATAATTACAGTTCTATTTTAAAACCAGTTCACAATGCCCTACTTGAGGGCTTTAAAAAAATCTAGAATCATTATTTCTGCAACCTGAGAGACTAGCTCAGTGCCTAGGGCATAAGTGGTGAAAGAATGAATGAATGAATGTCCAATGAGGCATGCCTATTGGATTTCTGCACATATCTGGATAATTTTGTGTATAAGAATATACTTCAGTCTCAATAAATTCCTGAGTTTTTTTTAATCTTTTTTGAGATCTATACATTCTAATTTGGTTATGTCATTTTAAAATATGACTCACAAGATATTATCTGTTACTAACACTGAACAGTTTTCATAGCAAAAATATAATCCCTCTGTAAAAAAGTAAATATTTCCCCTAGCTTCACAAGCATGCATTTTGACCTCATTCAGAAGTCAATGCAGGACCTTCTAAATTTACAATCAAGTTTCTATTCTAACAAAGAATATATTAATATCCTAAAGGTATATCAAAGAATTGTTAGTGCAATTCACCTTAGTAGATTATTTTAATCAGTGCTTTGGACTGTTCTGCAGCACTATGCTTTAGTACAGAATTAGTCTTAGGATCTCTAGAGGAGTATCTTAATTTATAATAAAAGTAACCTTGAAGATTCAAGAATTATATAACTAGAAAACAGAAAAATGACTAGATACATATTTTTGTGTCTACATTACAAATAACCTAAAAATAGGACACAAAAAGTAAAATAAGCAATTAATATTGTGCTTGAGAGAATAAATTTTGTGATCTCCAATTCTTCCAGATAAATTGGGAAATTTGATTACTATCTCTATTAGAAGATGAAGCTACTTACACTTCTTTAATAAGCCTTTTTGAGATTTAGGAGAAATAATACTGTTTGGAAGGTGCTGAAGCTTATCAATCAGCTGAGATGTGTTTGGACACAGGAAATTATATTCTCTTTTGGGTTAAATAAATGGTAATATTGCGAGATGCTGCATTACAGGCTACCTCCTGTTACTTGTCAGCATGGCAGTGCCTGCTAAGAAATGCTCCCAGACAGACCCTGGTGATTCTGCAAACTGTCACATCAATTTTCATTTCATTTACTTTTAAATTACACATCATGTCACTGGCAAGAAAGGAAGAAGCTCCTGAACCTAAATAAATGTTATTGGACATAAAAGGGAAGAGTGGTCCTATGGTCAACCCTTTCCCCTCGGCTACTATCCACCTTCGAACTTTCACACTGAAAGCATATCCTTTACATTTAACAACTACATCTTCAGGAAGCTGTCTCACAGTTGGTTTGTTCAAACTGAAAAACCACAAATAAACCACTCCTGGGTGCTCTACAATCTACGTCATCACCATATAGGAAGGATTTATTTAATCAAAACTAAAGCCTGGGGCAAAGGCAATATTCATAACCTGAACATTTGTACCCCCATAATACGCTGAAATAAAAAAAAATTAAAAAACAAAACAAAACTAAAGACAACTGATTTTCAATACCAAACATGATAGAGTAAGCCCAGTATGACTATTGCTTCCACTAATTACAAGTGAAAATTCTGGAAGTAATAAAAAAGAAGCAAGGACCTGAGGACTTTGCAAAGTAAAAAATAGTAGGCAGACTGAGTATGAATCAAAATGTGAAAAAGACCACACTAGGAGACTGGGTTACTTGTTTGTTTTATTTTTCTTTCTCCTTTTATCTCCTTAAAGTAACATACACATACACACAGACACACATACACACCCCATGTAAAGCATAAAGCACTTAATAGATATGTGATGTGCCCATACTCAAAGAATGAAATATTTTTAAGATGTTAATATTTCCAAAATTGGTCTATAGATAAAACTCGATTCCAATCAATATCCTACCTAGCAATTTTTTTTTTTTTAGATATTGACAAGGTGATTCTAAAATTTATATAGGGAAAAGAAAAAGAATAGCCAAAACAATTTTGAAAGGGAAGAACAAGGCTGGAGTACTCACACGATCTCATTTCAAAACTCACTATTAAGCTACACTAAGACAGTGTGGTAGTACTGACAGAAATGTAGATTGATAAAAGAATCTAAAAATAAACCCACACACCCATATGTTCAACTGATTTCTGAAGAAGATATAAAGGAAGTAGATTGGAGAAACTATAATCTTTGCAACAAATGGTCTGGACCAACTGAAACAACTATATACAAATAAATAGATAGATGGCATATAGATAGATAAGATACATACCCATAGTTCATACCTTCCACAAAAATTATTAGAAGTCCAAATGACTCAGAGACTTAAATGTAAAATGTAAGCTATATAATCTTGAGAAGAAAACGGGAGAAATTTTCTGTGACTCTGGGTTAGACAAAGACTTCTTAGATACAAATTCAAAAGTACAAGCAATAAAACAAAAAGTTAGTAAATTGGACCTCAACAAAATTTAAAATCTTTTTTCTAAGAAAGACACCAAGAAGAGAGTGAAAATACAAATCACAGACTGGGAGAAAATATTTTCAAATCACGTATCTGACAAAGGACTTGTATCCAGAATATATAAATGTATGAAGAATTCTCAAAACTCAACAAACAATGCAATAAAAATAGGCAAAATATGTGAACATTTAACCAAAGAAGATACACAAATGGTGAATAAGCACATGAAATGCTGCTCAACATTACTAATCACTGTGGAAAAACAAATTAAAAACCACAATGAGATCTTCCTACACACCCTTAGAAAAGCTCAAATATAAACACCAAAAACAATCGACAAATCCAAGTGCTGGTGATAAAGCACAGCAACTGAAAGTCTCAAATATTGCAAGAGGGAATACAAACTCATCAGCCACTTGGAAGACAGTTTGACAGTTTCCTATATAATTAACATACTTTGAAAACAATTTGACAGTTGCTTATACAGTTAACATATATTTGACACACGACCTAGCAATCTCACTCCTGTGTGCAAACGTTCAGAGCAGCTCCATTTTAATTGCCCAAACTAGATTCCATCAGGATGCTCTTCAGCTGATGAAGGGATAAACAAACTACAGTGCATCCATAAAACAGAATACTGCTCAGCAATTAAAAAGAACAAACTTATAATATCAGCAATGGCTTTCAAATACAGAAAGTTAACGGAAAGAAGCCAGATTCAAAAGAATACATATATGATTTCATTGGTGTGACATTCTGGAAAAGGTAAAACTATTAGGGACAGAATACAGATGAGCACTTCCTGGGGATTCAAGATGGGAGAGCAGTTGCCTACAAAGGGCCAGCATGAGAGAAGGATTTTGGATAATAGAACTATTTTGCATCTCAACTGCAGCAGTGCTTACACCACTGTAGGCATCTGTCAAAACTCAGAACTCTACACCACAATGAGTGTATTTTTCTGTATGTAAATTTTAAAAATGTTAGAACTTCTTAACAACAACAAAAAAGCATGGCCTCTGGGGTCAGACACACCCAGGTTCATATTCCAGTACTTTCATGTCCCTCTGGTGTGACCTTGAGTGAATCCTTTCAAGTCGCTCAGCCTGCTTCCAGCTGGAAAAACTATAGCTCATTAACTTGGGAATTGGGGGGGAAAAAAGCTGCTCTGACATCTGCAGGGGGAGAAAAGCAGAGTTAAGCTACAAATTAAGTCTCCTCTATGCATACAGGGGCACATATGGCCCCACCAGGATAGGGTGACAAGATCACCCTGAGACACTTAGACTAGATGGTCATCCAAGGCTACCTCTAGGGGTAAAATAATTCTGTTCTAAGAAATGCTCTGCTGTCCTTATATTCAAATATGTTGTCATTTACAAATCCTCTAAATGACTAAAATATTTTTTGTTTTTACTCCTTTTGTAATTTGTTTTCTAATACCAAGATTTAATTTTTCCTGTCTCTTTGGCCCAGTGTTCCAGAAAATAATAATAATAATAATTTGTGTGTTTCTTAAGTTTATTATTTTGTGAATTGCCTATTCATGCTCTTTGAACTTTTCTACTTGGGTATTTATTCCTGTTATTGAATTATTAGAATATATATACACACACATATATATGAAATAATATTTCCCAATTTTTATTGTCTTTTAACTTTCTTTTTCCACTTATTTTAATTTTATAGTTTGAAATGAAAAAATAGTAGAGTTTCTATACACTTTTTACACACTGTCCTCAAAGATTAGTATTTTGCATAACCATAGAACAATATCAAACCAGGATATTAACATTAATATAACATTTACTAAACTACAGACCTTATTAGAATATCACCTGTTCATTCAATATTGTCCTTTTACTGTTACAGAATCCAATCCACGATTCCATTTTACACTTAGTTCTTAAGCTCATTAACCTTCAACCTGTGATAGTTCCTCAATATTTCCTTGTTTTTGATGACATTAACGCTTTTGAAGAGTACTGGTGAGCATTTGTTGGACTTTCAGTTTGGGTTCGTCTGATGTATTCTTATGATTAGAGTGAGATTTTACAGTTTTGGCCAGGATATCACCTAAGCAATGTTGCATCCATCACGTAAGGAGTACATAATGTCAAAAATGTCTTACTCCTGGTGATCTTAATCTTGAATAGCTAGTTATGGTAGTACCTGCCAGGCTTCTACAGTGTGAAGTTCTATTTTCCTTTGTAATTAACAAATATTTTGGGGTAGATGTTTTAGCATTATGGAAAGCAAAAATATTATTAGGCTTATATCTATTAATATAATCAGTGTGTGTGTGTGTGTGTGTGTGTGTGTGTGTGTGTGTGTGTGTTTGGTATGCTCTCCAAGTTTCTATTTCTCTTCATTCACCTGAAGCTGAATTAATATATTCACTCAGTCGACAATGTTTAACTATTAATATGACAAACCAAATGAAGTAAACACCAACATAAGCCATTGGAGGTGTTTTATCATTAAATAATGAGAAGTATCTCCTTGAGGATCACTTTCCACTCACCCTAACTTTCCAGGCATCTCTAGCCTTTCATTCTGCACATCTGGTGCAGCATCTTCCCCTGGTCTCAAGCTTGCAGTCTGCACATGGGTGGCCTCCATCCCTACCTGGACCTGAGTCACATCCAACCACAAAGCTTCAGCCTTTCCCTTACCTCTCTCATTTATCTTTATGATTTTCCATATGCTTTTTTTTTTCTCTAGAGACCTTGGCATTTCTAATCTATGGAGCTTTTCCTTTCTTCTTTCAAAGCATATGGGAAGAATTATCAATAAAATTATGTCTTTTTCCCTGCCATTTCTCTATTTGGGGAGAAGACTACAGAATAAAGGGTTGGTTTCACATGTGTTTGGTCTGCAATTTGAGCACTTAATGACACCTAATATGTTTCTTTTTTAATGATCAGGGTTTAAAGTGATAAGGTATGGGTTCCCTAATTTGCTTTACCTATTGGAATTACATTTTCTAAGCTCTGAAAATTTTTGTTACTGTGCTAAAATCTTAAGCTTTGGTGATTAATCTTGTTTGTTGAGTTCTTGTAGATAATAGCTTTGTCTCCAAAATTAGATGTTTTCAGAGAAATACCGCTCTCTGCTTTATAATTATAGGCTTTTATAATTTTAAAAGAAAAAAAAATTCCTCTTAATTACCCTTGCTGAAAGAACAACTATGTCTAGTATACTATCATTTATTACTTTCCTTTAACTTACACTAGATCAAAATTGAGGTTTTGAGCTAAGAATCTGAGTTTCTGGCTTTTGTAAGATATGGCAAATGTATTTAAGGAAGTAAAAATCTATGATATGAACTGAGTCCAAGTTTACTTTAATTTAAATGTTATACAAGTTTCAGTGGACAAAACTCCATGATTGTTCAACATAGCATATTTACACCTTTAATGTCATTCTGGGCATAGTGTTTTAATTTGAGGCATGTTTAGAAAAGTCTTTCAGTTTTTCTGTATGGTATTTCCATTTTTGAAAAATGTGACACAAAGAGGACTGAATTCCAAAGATTAGAATGCTAAACTATTTCACAATTAAAAACTTATGGTTTCCACCTCATGAGAGAAAATACATTACATCTGATGAGTAAATTATTACCTAAACAAGACCTAACTTATACAGTGCATGCATTCTCAACATCATAGGCCGTGACTTCTTTGAGAGCAAAGATTTACTTTATTCATGTGTATACAGGCAATATTTAGCACACTTTCTGGTAAATGGTATGAACTATTAATACAATTTCCAGTTACATGGTGTAAATTTCCTTTGGAACATTTGGAAATATGTAAGGAGATCACTAATATGTACACACATTTTGCTCTGGTATTTGCATTTGCATTATTAGAAATATTTATAGAATACAACTAGATGGTAAGTTTTGACAGCTTTACTTCCAAGTATTGTCACAAATCCCTTATTGTCTCCTTGAGTCTAACCCTTCTCCTCTACAGAGTAGTAGAAACTTAAACCAAATCATATGTTTTCCTGGATCAATATGGTCCAAAGGCTTTCTTTGCACTTACAATAAAACACAAGTTTATTACTTTTTCATTTCAAAATATTATGGGAGTACAAAGGCTGAGGTTATATATATTGCCTTTGCACCATTCCAGTCATAACTAGAAACATGCCCAACCCCAGACAGTGGATACTGCACCCATTAGTTGTCAATGTACCCATTGCCCCCTCCCCCCCTCCTGCCTGACACCTGATGAATGCTACTTGCATAAGTGCACTTAAGTGTTGATCAATTAGTAGCAATTTGATAGTCAGTACATGTGGTGCTGTGAAGCTACTCCGAATGGCATTCAATTTAAAATTCATGAATTATTTATATCTGAAATTTTCCATTTAATACTTTTGGACTATGGTTGACCACTGGGAACTGAAACCGTGGAAATTGAAACCTCGGATTAGGGGGGGCAACTGTACTGTGCTCTTTGATGTCAGAAACCATGTCATCATTTCTTTATAAAGAAATCTAGGTATCTTATCTTTAACATAGTTGGCCCTTTATGAAAATTTGTTCACAGACACACTAAAGCTTCTTCTCACTTCTTCGTGCTTCCTAGCATAGGTTCCAAATTTTGATTCCTTAATCATCTTTAACAATCATTATTCCTGAATACTCCAAAGAATTTGTTCTCCCCATCCACTGGGTTTTGAGAGTTAGTTTTCCTTTTTCCCTTTCGTACCTGTTTCAAACCCTTCGGAGCTACTAGTGTGCTCTCTGTTTTTCCTAGCTGCTCTAATTCTACCAAGAAAGGTCCCAGGGCTGAGGATAAGGATTTCTGAAGGACACAATTTATCTGTCAGAAGAAAAAGGAACTCAAGGCGGAATGCAAATGTTTCCACAAAATTGTTTCTACACCCCAAGCCCTTTAAAATGCTCTATCTTCCACATCTGAGCCCACAAATTGCTGATCCAATTATAGGTCATGGTAATATTTCCACATTTTCACCCTTCTAAACTAGAATGTAATGGAGTAAAACTCAGCTCCCCCTGAATAGAAGCCATCACACCAGATGTTCAATTGCAGCATTTTGGAAGAAGCACATGGTAGCAGCCCTGACTAATTGCTAGAGACACATTTGGGACATGGAAGCTGCACCTAAGATCACCCATAAGGGAGATCCAAGTTCAGAAGTGACTAATTATTTTCTTGTATGTGAAAGTAAAATGCACATGGTCAAGGCAATGAGCTTTTCCACTATGTTGCTTAGTTCATTTTGCATCTTACTATAGACTTATCTTCTCAATGATAATGGGAGGAGTTCTAAGGAGGGCTACAAACTTCAGCCAGTATAACTGGCTATCTCTGTCTCTTATCTTAATACGTAATATGCCTGGCAGGGGACTCAGTTCACCTTGAGATAATCAGCATTAAAAGTATACTTTGTATGCATGATTTATTCTCTATGAATTTATGCTTTTTATTACTCTATAAATTTATCTCAAATTGCTTTATTTTGTCTTCTAATTAGTCTGTACCCAATTTTAATACCTAATATTGTCCCTAGGCTCATACTTTTTACATGCATTATTTCATTAATCGTCACAATAGCACTATAAATTATATATCAGATTAACCACTGACTAGCTGCTGTAAGACCTTGTGCATGCTATCTAACCTTCCTGAGACATCATGCTCTGTAAAACAAGGGAAATCACAGTTCCTATGGGTAAGTAAGTTCACCCAAGGAAAGTCATTAGTAGAATGTTTGGCTCAGATTAAGTGTTCTGCAAACATTTGTTATTATCATTAATCTTATTTTCACTATTTCCATTTTCAAAGTGACACATCTGAGAGACAGGGTGGTAACGGACAATTCCAATGTCACTCAGTCAATAATTCTCTAAGCCTTGATTTGGCTGTGGGGTTCTCTGACCATGGAGCCCATGTTCTTAGCACTTCACTGCTAGTTTTGATTTTGACCCATCATTTATCAACATTGCTTCTATTCTCCACCTTCCTCAAAAAAGCAAGGGGAAAAAAAAAATACACACACACACACACACACACACACACACACAGAGCCATATCCAGCAACAACAACAACAACAACAAAAAAAAAACTAGAACAATTTCAGACAGATGTAAACTATTTCTTGAGGGGCAAAAGATGAATGTCAGTCCCTGAGACTTCTCTGTGATTTTAATACTGAAGTTTTGCTACATGCACATGTTCCTGAACACATACAATTTTACACAAAAGGTGATTGCATCAACTCACTTTGTGCAAAATAATTAAAACATATGTGGTGTTGACAGAATGTATACCTTACCACCCTGACATGCCTAAATTAACTAGAGGGATATACAGTGCTACCTGGAATAATGCACTCATTCCAAAGTAATTCAATTGGAAAAGTATTTTCAACAAACTAAAACATGCTCAGCTTAGATTCATAGTACTTCAGAAAGATTTTTTCAGCAGAATAGTGACAATTATTACTTAACTCTTAGGTTGAACCATAAAAAAAACTGACCTGTTTTTAGTCAGTTAAAAATGTTTGAAGTTTAGCAACTTTGTGGTTCAACCTATACATGGTAGTTACCCTAAGGGTAAAGTTATTATGCTTATTTGATTATAATTAAGACTCTCAGGTTCTAAATAATTGGTAACACGGTATAATTTTAAAAAATAAAAAGCTTATTATTTTCATAATTGAATTTTTTAAATGGCTCTACAATTTGTATTCAGAGTGAGAAGAAAACTCAGATTACATCCTAATGCTTAGGGAATTTGTCAAATTCTCTGTTGAACATTTTTCTTTGATAAAGCAAAATATCGAAGCCATGCAGATTGTGTTTCCTTTGAATGCAAACATCTTAAAGAGAAACTCAGTAGATTCTTCTAAATAATATAATAATAACTATTTATATAACCAACTTATTACAAAACTCGAGAAGTTAGGCAACTGTGCCATGATTCAAGCTGAGGAAAAAGTGTAAATATGGTGGTATCAGTTTCACAAACATAAAACATTAAAACAACAACAATTTTTCCTTCCAAGAGGACAGGAACAAAAGTTAAAGATTTCATTTGTTTCATGTGTAAGACACCAAGTTGGGAATAATTTTAATTAAAGGGGAAAAAACATATTTGAATATGAGCTTGATTTCACTTAAAAATCAAACTGAATTTCTCTGCTTAATTTGGTGGAACCAACAGTGTCACCTTCTTCTCTCCTGCTGCTCTTCCACGTATTGCATTAATACATTTTTATCATCCATAGAAAAATAATGACTGAATATCATCAGCCACTATAGGCACCCTAGCTGTGTTAAAGTTGACAAATGACACTTCAAGTATTTGTTGACTTTTTAAGATGTAGAGTCAAGTAAAATTTGCTGTGTTTCCATTATGCGCTGAGGAATGCCCTAAGGGCTGGATAGCTCATAGTCCAAGACAAGCAGAGTCCTTGCTTTCACCAATCATCCCTCTAGCAGGAGAGAAAATTCTAAAGGAGTAAACAGAAAAGGTAGATGAGGAAATAACCTCGGAGGGGGTGACATCTGAGCAGAGAGGTGAATGCACAGAAAAAACTCCCCATGCAAAGATATGGAGAAAGAGAGTCCCGAGCCCTGGAAACAGCCAGCACCAAAGGCCCAGAGCAGGAATAGCTTCGAGAAGAGACTGGCTCTCAGCAGGTCACAGCACACTTATGGAGCACCTGCTTCTCCTTCTCAGAGGTTGGGGAAGGTCTAAAGACTGGCATGTAGCTTTTGCGAGGCAGGCCTTCCAAAGACCATTAGGAGTCCTTTCCATCTCTTTTCTTATCTTGTAGACGAAGTCAAGTTAGCCACGCATTCATGCAGTCAGGATGTTTTGTTCAGTTTCCCTCAGAACTTTACTAATTAGGAAACCCCAAATGGGTTTTCTTGCTTCCCTGTGTATCCCATGCTTTCTGTGCCTCTGGTTTTATAGTACAGGGTCTAATATTATGAACAAGAGATTTTTCTTTTGCTATTTTTTAATGTAAGGAAATGTCATAATTTAGCTTTTTAAATGCTTCAGAATCATTGCTATTTTTAGGAACACACCACTGTCTGTATACAAGAGGCAGCACCGCAATTTACTAATTCTTTTTATTATTATTTTAACTCTAGAATATACATATTTTCAGAATAAGTGTCTGCTATTCCCCATTTGCCTTTTTGCTCTCTCTTAGAAGCAAAGGCTTCTAAGAGAATGAAAATTGCATTTTCATTTTCAGAGAAACTTATTACTAAAAGAAAATTACATTGATGTACAGTGGATACTGCACCAGAGTCCTTAAAACATTTGTCTTTTTCCCTATCTATACTCCAAATTAACTGTTTTCTAATCTCTTCTTAACTTAATGGTATAATCAATTATACATCTCAAAATCCTTTTTTATTAGCACTTAATTATAAAAGCAATCTCTTTGGGATGCACCTAATTTTAATGTCTCTGAGAACTGGCTATTCTAGACCAAAAGTTGGCTGCTGGAACTCACGTTGATTTCTGTTATGCATTCGGAGAAAGCCAAGTGTCAAGAAACCAGCTGGAGAGGGTCAGAGGGTGCAATGGAAAGAATACTGAATTGGAAAGTCAGAGGCATGTTTGAGGGCTGCCTTCACCTCTTACTACCTCGTGGTCTCAGAGAAGTAGTTTACTGTCACTAAATTTCAGGTTTTGCTTCTGTGAAACGGAATTACCACTACCTCTGTAATGTGCACCTTGTGACTTTGTCCCAAGACACACACAACATATGACATGTGAAAGTTCTCTTTAATGTCTATATGCAGGAAGGCAATATAGCCTAGTGTTCAAGTAAATGGTCTCCAGAGTCCAGTGTGCTGGCCTGAAATCTAATCTCCACTATTTACAACCTGTGTAATACTGGGCATGTTATTTAATATTATCTCAAAGCTTGAATTTCCTTAGCTGTGAGATAATATTAACTACTTCACTGGCTGCTCGTAGGAACAATTGAAATAACATAAATCCAAACCCTGGTGATGGAGCAACTCAATAATTAGGCAAATAGGCTGTGCTCCATGAAAGCATTAATTTAAGAGTGCTGGTATTTATTGATCACCCATGAAAAAGTTAAAGAAAACACCAAGAGGAATGACTGCTGAGCTAACTTTGCTTACAAGGACAATAACGATTCCCCACTTAATAGCTGAATGCATGAAATTATCATACATAAATAGAATGATAGAAAACGTATATTAGGGATATTTCAATAAGTAAAAGCCCAGGAACAGATGACTTCACTGGTTAATTCTACCAAACAGCTAAAAAATGAACACCAATCTTCCCCAAACTCTTCCAAAAATCTGGAGGGGAGGGAACATTTCCAAACTCACTTTATAAGGCCAGCATTACCCTAAGTCCAAAGTTAGACAAAGATATTAGAAGAAAAGAAAACTAGAGACCGATATTCTTGGTGCATACTGATGCAAAAATCCTCAACAAAATACTAGCAAACAGAATTCCACAGCACATAAAACAATTATATATCATGACAAAGTACAATTTATTCCTGGAATACAAAGACAGTTCAATATATGAAAATCAATGTAATACACCACATTAACAAAATGAAGAAAAAAATCACAATCAATGCAGAAAATACATTTGGCAAAATTCAACAATCTTTCATGATAAAAAAAATTAATAAACCAAAAAGGAAACTTAACATAATGAAGGCTATAAACAAAAGGCCCACAGCTAACGTCATACTCAATGATCAAAGACTGAAAGCTTTTTCTTCTAAGGTCAAAGGCAAGACAAAGATGTCTGCTCTCACCACTTCTATTTAACATAGTGCTAGAAGTCCTACTCAGAGCAGCCAGGCAAGAAAAAGAATGAAAAGGCATCCAAATTGGAAAACAAAAGTAAAATAATCTCTTTTTCCAGGTGACACGATTCCATATGTAGAAAACCCTAAATATTCCCCCAAATAATGTTAGAACTAATAAATAAATTCAGCAAAGTTTCAGGATACAAAATCAACACTCAAAAATCAGTTACATTTCTATAAATTTACAATGAAAAATATGAAAAGGAAATTAAGTAATAACTTTATTTATAATAGTATCAAAAATAATAAAATACTTAGGAATAAACTTAACCAAGGTGGTGAAAAACTTGCACTCTGCAAACTATTATATAATACTATGCTGAAAGAAATTAAGGAAGGCACAGATAAATGTAAATACACTGCATGTTCATGGACTGGAAGGCTTAATATTGTTAAGATATCAATATAAATTGTAAAGTAATCTACAGTTTTAATGTAATCCTTATCAAAATCCCAATGTAACTTTTAGCAGAAATAGAAAAATCTATCCTAAAATTAATAAAGAACCTCAGTGGACCCCAAATAGAAAAAATAATCTTGAAAAAAAAGAATAAAGTAGGACCTGATGTCTTATTACAAACTTATTACAAAGCTTTAGTAATCAAAACAGTGTGGTAGGACCATAAAGACAGGTATATTGCCAATGGAATAGAATAAAGAGCCCAGAAATGAATCCTCACAAAGACGAAAAATGTTCTTAAGCAATAGTGTTAAGACTACTCAGTAGAGAAGGGGCAGTCTCTTCAATAAATTGTATTCAGAAAATTGGATAAAGATATGCAAAAGAGTGAAGATGGACTTCTATCTTATACCTCATAAAAAAATAACTCAAAGTGTATTAAAGACCTAAAGGTAGGACGTAACACTATAAAACCCCTAGGAAAAAAACAGGGGGAAAGTTTCATGACACTGGATTTGGCAACAATTTCTTGGATATAATCAATAGCTTGGCAACAGAAGCATAAACAGATAAATGGGACTACCTTAAACTTAAAAATGTCTGCATATCAAAGGAAACAATCAGTACAGTAAAAGGGCAATCTAAAGAATGGGAGAAAATATGTGAAAATATGTGAACATCTGATAGAGTGTTAACATCCAGAATATATAAAGAACTCCTATAACTCAACAACAAAAGAACAAATAACCCCATTAAAAAATGGGCCAAGGACTTGAATCCACTTCTTCCAAAGATGATATAAAAATGGCCAGTAAGCATATGAAAAGATGGTAAAATCACTAATTATTACAGAAATGCAAATCAAAATTACAATGAGATATCACCTCATACATATTAAGACAGCTACTATAAACAAACAAACAAAAACAAAAAGCAAAACAAAACCAGAAAAATAAATGTTGATGAAGATGTGGAAAAACTGGAATCCTTATACTGTTGGTGAGAATATAAAATGGTGCAGCCATTGTGGAAAACAATATGGCCATTCCTCAAAAAAATAAAAACAGAATTACCATATGAACCAGCAATACCACTTCTGAGTATATATCCAAAAGAACTGAAAGCAGGACCTCAAAAAGATAGTTACATACCTGTGTTCATAACAGTATTATTAATAATAGTCGAAAGAAGGAAGCAACTCAAACATCCATGAGTGGATGAAAAGATAAACAAATTGGGGTATACGCATATAATGGAATGTTATTCACTCTTAAAAAGAAAGGAAATACTGATTCATGCAAAAACCTGGGTGAACCTTGAGGATATAATGCGTAAGTGAAATAAGCCAGGGACAAAATGATCACTGTATGAGGTATCTAGAGTAGTCACATTCATAGACACAGAGAGTAAAACAGTGTTTCCAGGAGCTGGACAAGAGGGGAAATGGAAAATTGTTGCTTAATGGGTACAGAGTTTGCTTGGCAAGAGGAAAAGAGTTCTGGAGATTGGCGGCGCACAATGTGAATGTCATAACACTACTGAACTGTTCACTTAAAAAAAAAGTGTATTAGGGATAGTTGTTATTTAAGGTACTATGTGTAGTAAAGAATCATTGCACAAAGCAACGATCACTAGCTTTATAAGTTCGGACTTCTAAATAGTTATTTAGCAAACTTTCCTATTTCTTTAAAGTGGTGTAAAAATATATGAAAAGCTGGAACTATTCTTTCCCTGAGCAAAAAAATGTAACATCACAAAGTTTCTGTTGCCGCAGGGAGCCAAGAAATTGGTTTGATTAAAGTGAAAAGTTAACTCAGGATACATATATTCTCCAGGAAAAGAAGAAATGCAAGGAAATATGCATTTATGGCTCTCTGCCATGAAACTATTAAGTGATTTTGAAAACTTTACCTTGCATAACAGAGGTTGCACACACGCCACCATTCTATTTTCAAACCAAATAAACTCAGTGAGTGATCACTGATGTCAACTGCTACTTTGACCAGATGTGGACCATCTGATGATGCTGGTTTCAAAAATGATCTTTTAAATCTGTGCCACTAAGTTTTAAGAATCTATTTTCTGCTTATGGCATACTGGCCAGAGGCACACATTATTATTAAGCACATCAAAATGAAATTATGAAGTTTCCTCATGGAGTTTCCCACAATGGTCCCTTAATCTGCTGGTTACAAAAGAAATACTTTGCAAGAGATACTGGGAAAGAAGTGGGTAGACAAATGAATATCCCACATAGATGTCCATGAGCATCTCTCATGGTTAAGTACAATGCATACTATATCATATTAGGAGACCTTCTTTCAAATAAATTTGTCTTACCTTATTTATGCATATTTGTGATGGACAGAGTCCATCCCATCTTAGTTTTTTTATTCAAATTTTTTATTGAAAAAAATTTATTTTTTTGTTTTATTTTTTTATTCAATTCTAAACAGCGCTCTTATAGGAAAAAAAAGTGTGAGAGAACTGACAGGGAGAGACAAGAAGTGCTATTAGATAGGCCCTTTTCAATATTTTAGATGCTTATTTTCATTCTGCTCAGCATGGGCTGGGCTCATTCTCTCTGAAGCAGCAGCCTCTGAAGATCTGACAGTATTATAAAAAAAGAACATTTTAAAATAAGTACATATTCCTGCTTTCATACTTTTGACAAGCCTGTAGAAGTCAAGAAGAAGGCCAATTTACAGACCCAAGCTGGAGCCAAAAAAAAAAAAAATGCTTAGTCAATGTTTCCAAGGGAGTACCTGATGGCTCAAGATGAAACATAAATGCACACAGCTTACCTTCTGCAAGTGCAAAGTCAGCATCACAAAATCCTCCTTAAATCGTGTACCCTTATCCCCTCACTCTGGTCCTGTGCCTGTATGCCACATAGACTTGACTCTCAGTAGCTTTTAAAAATGATGCTTATCCATTTTTATTATTATACAGTCATTATTGAAAATTTGAATACTATGAAATAATACGAAGAAAACTTAAACAGCCACACAGTAACCATGGACATGCTAAACCTTTCCTTTAAGTAACTTTGTCAATGCAGTGCTCTCAGTATTACAAATTTACGATCTTATACCACATGAGTATATGCACGTGTGCACACGCCCACACACACAACTTTATAATCCCTGTGTTCTGCAAGCCCACCACGTCTGAGGCTATTTTTCCCAGGCTTTCTCCACACCCACCTCCACCCCCCGCCTTCATGTTATCTTTTTGAGGCCATCAAATGCCAGCCCGTACGATATGTCACTTTCAGTCTGTGACAGTCCTCTTCCTTTCCATGACCCTGAAGAATGACACCATCCCAAAATGGAAGGAACGAGTCCCTGAGTCACAGCACGGAGGAAAGCTGCCTGCTAAAAAAGGAACAACTTCACTCGTCTGTTCAATGAGTGAAAAATAATCTTTTATTGTGTTAAGTCACAGAAATTTGGGGGTTGATTACAGAAGCTAATGTTACTCTAATACTGCAAAGTTTAATGAATTCACCAGATATTTATTTATTAAATTCATGGATCATGCTAGAACTAGGTTTTCCATGACTAGATTACTAACTTCCCATGTGGCCTCCAACAAGGGGAGTCCTGCAGTCTCCTCTGCAAACTGGAGATAATGTCTACACTGTAGGATTATTGCTATAATTAAAGAGCACATGGAAGTGCTTCTGTGCCTGGCACAAAGTAAATGTTTGCTATTGGTGGCTATTATTTAAACAAGTAAGTAAAATAAATAAAAACCATTCTTAAAGAGACAGCTATTGTTTTTCTTATATTAAACCAAAGAAACATATTAGCATTCCTTGAGCATTTAGCATTACTTTATATTTTGTACTTCACCTATTTCTCAAGATGATTTGAATCAGTTAATTAAAAAATATCTTTATTAGGAACCATTGTTGAAGCAAATCAGATATAACTGAAAGGGTAAGCCTGGCCAACTCAGGGCCATGAGTGCACTTCATAAAATTTTTAAAGTGCTGCTTTTATTCATTAAGAAATGCATAAAAATTTATAGTTCGATGGTGAATGTGATAATGCTTCTCATTTCAGCATACTTAAAGGAAAACTATGGGAAAACATTCCCATTGTCAACTAAGTTAAAGGATCCTCAATTGGGGTTTTTAAACCAACAGTAAACTTACACTTTCATTTTTGCCTCACAGATATACCACAGATGAAAAACAAACATGAATACTACATATATATTTACTGACATAAATATACATCTACTTAAGCAACAAATGCATTTAACCAAGTATGCATTTAGCCTGCCATGTGCTATACCAAGTGTGGTACACAGATCCAGTTTTCAAGTGCAGTATTTCATATACTAAATCTAGTTTTTCCTGAAAACACTGGTTAAAGGCAACTCTGTGAACAGAATCCCATATTAAATATGGTCCTATAAGTGAAGAAGCCTACTGGCAGAGTCTTTGTAACTATTAGAGGTAATATATTTAAAGACCCTGGCACAGAATAGGAACTCAATTTATGATCCCTACTGTCATTTTCAGTACTTTCTCTCCGGTAAGTCTCCTTCTAATAACTGTACTTACTTCTGAAAAGAAATTGCCATGGATAGATGTTCCAGGACCCATGGTAAGTAGAGTTGTTCCTTACACCAAAATGAGTTTCTGTCTTCCCCAAAGTGAAGCCGTAAATGCTATAAATGAAAACTTAAAAGTACGTTATCCACTTCTCTACATGGCAAAAATATCACTTAGGGTAGCCTTCTTTTATGAATTACTTTTCTGCAAAGAATAATAGTATCTAACCTTACCAAAAGCAGAAGCATTCTAATAACGTATAGTTCATTCCATCTAAGAATCTGGCATAGTTAGCTTTAATCTGTTCAAAAATTAATAATAAAAATATAGTAAGACTCTAATAAAAAGTTTGTGTACATCCTGATCCATGGGCTTTGAGGGAAGAGTTGTCAATGTGCTTTCAGTACTTAATAACAAGCTGAAAATTCATAGTCTGTAACTAGAATGACTTAGCCAAAGGAAACATTCATTTTTCCCAGGCTCCAGAGCAAATGATCCAGAAAGTATCTGATGGTCCTAAATCCCTGAATCATCTCAGGGAATCCAATTCTTAGAGCTGGAAGGCCTTTACACAGTTGAAAGTCCAATCCCCTCAATTTACAGAAGACAAAACTGAAACCCTAAAACTTGTAACTTGGCCTAAGACCACACAGTCACTTAAAGGCTAGCTGGAGACAGACCCCAAAGTGTAGGATTACCCAATCTCAAACACCCTCCTCGTTCTCAGCTTCATTATGAAAGGTAAGCTTTGCTACTTTCAAATTTTCCCATTCAACATTCAAATACTTTCCAGGGATGTGGGTGGGCAAGTGGCAAGGAAAACACTTCCCTCATAAGGTATGCACCTGTGCTTTGGTTTCAGAGATATAGAAAATGGAAGTATATGCTTTCTACAAAGGAAGACCTGTCAAAACTATTCAACTAAGTCTATTCAGCTATCATTCCTGTTTTCTTTTGGTTTCATGTAGTAGGTAGGGTTGGTTCTTGATTGAAAGCATTCAGATGACTTTGTAGCAAGGTAGTTTACCTATAAACAATTTTTAAAGTCCAACATCATCATTTCTTCTCACTTTAATTCTTCTCTTTCAAGATTGTCTCAGAGGCTGTCTCATGGCAGACAGGAGCATCTATAAAGTATGTTAATACTGAAACCGCTTCTTCTAGACAAGTTAAGTTGATCTTTGGGCCATTGTCAAACCTATCTAGAGCACAGTAACTCTCTTCTATATAGTGTTAAATCCACAAATTCTAGTCTTAAAAAGCTGGTACCTCAGAAGCATAGGCATGATCATGTAATTTCCTTTAAAATATATACTTTGTAAATCTGTATGTAAATCTGTATCTAAAGATGTCCCCCCACCCCCACCCGGCATATAAGCCCATTGCTGAAGTCTGCCCCTACATAACATAGAAGTTTGCAAAGACTATTTCATTATGAGTTTGGTATTCATCTCCATGTTTAATTGTTACAAAAAGTTCTGAAAACTACACAGCATTTATTCTATCTGACTTTATAGTAACTAGATATTCACAGAATATTTCCTACCTGTCTGTGCTAGGAATTTTACATATATCATCAAAATAGACAAAACGTGTTCCATACAACAATAGTTCTATTAAGATGTTTCTCAAGAAATGTGTGTTATGATCAAATATGTCAGGAAATCACTATATGCCTTCCATGTTTTTTCTTAGAGATTTACCATGCATGTTATTTTAATGGCTTTGAGAAGTCCTACAGTAAACAAACTTCTTAACTTTGTTTAACCCAGAATTTCTCAAACTCATTTGACTGTGCAGTGATTAGGAACTAGCGGAATTAGAGTTCTTCAAAACACACCTGAGAAATGGTAACACATTGCAGCAAACACTATTCCTAGTCTTTCTCCCATGTATATGTGGTATCTCTGTTTTATGCAGGAAGGACCAATTGGTTCTTATTTCTTCTTAGCCTGCAAGCTATACCAAGACAAGTTCCTCTATGTTTAGCTTGCTGCGTTATTCCCAGGAATGAATAGAGAACTTATCACATGGTTGCCTCTTAAAAAATAATTCTTAATGAATAAATGAAAGGATTCTCTTCTTTAAAAAATTAAGGTGCAATCCAGGGTGGGAGATGAAAAACAAAATAGTAGGTGAAATATTTTGTTAAGACTATTGGCCTGATCTCCTTATTGAATCAATGTTATAAAAAAGGGATTGAACTAAATTAAAATAGACTTAAGGTGAATAATTCTCAGATGCATGTTGTAATCCTGGATTCAGAATTCTGGTTCAGAAAAGACCAGAAAACTGTTAAAGAAGACTGTTAAAAAAAAAAAAAAACTTTGGGAAAATTTTAATGTGGTATATTGTAAGAACAAATACATTATAATAGAGAGGTAGAAATCACTACTAGTTAAAAACACAGCAGAAACAGCATAAAATACATATATTTATGGTTTTGATTATTAAAATCTGGATGAAAATGCTAAAAGTGGTAGGATTATTATGATTTTATTTTCTTTTTTCAATCATCCTCTTTAATGAAAAAATCCTTTCTCCCAAATCCCTGACAGATGGTAACCCAAATTATGCTTGGATACTTCCAGTAACAAAATCTCTACCTGGCAAGGCTGGTATTGCACTTTTGGATGATTACAATTGTAATACATATGCTTCCTTGTGATTTTCACCCGTTGGTATACTAAAGCTGATTCTACCTTTAGAATATGTAACTAACTGATCTGTGGTTTGAGAAATTTGCCACACATTAAAACTCAAAGACAAAGGGAATGCAAAAAAAAAAAAAGCAGAGCTTTATTTTATTTGAACATGTTCTATGTCCCACCTGATTATGAATGACTATGTGTATCTTAACTGGTTTAATCCTTCAGTTTATTTTTTATGGATGGTTTCAATGCCCACTGCAGGTGCTTTATAACCACTTCTAGATTAAAAACATCAGCATAGAATCATCTATAGAGATATATTTATTTCCTAGAGACATTCACATGTATTGACCATTCATTCACTCCTATAGTTAAAAATAAGTCATTAAGTTGTGTTCATTTTTTTCTCTTTTCTTCTCTTTCAGGAAGTTTTTCTTACTAATCTCCCTTCTCTGGCATGCCCTAGACACACCCCAAGGTGGCTAACTATAACTGGACACTTCTCCACTGAGAAATGACCAATCTTTCAAGAACAACAGAGGGGCAAAGATTAGACTGTCTTAGAGCAGACTGGCTGGGTGAGGGACCTCTAAGGGAATAAGGTTAGTACATAATTATTCCTCCTACTCCATTTCCACTCTACGGAAACTAAAAATGACACTCATTGTTTTTATTATTTTATAGAAATACTAGGTTATGTATAAAACTATATATCTAAAAGAATATCCAACTTTCATAGCAAGGAATTTACTTTACACAAATTCAGTATGCACAATGAATTCACCTGTCTCTATCCCATAGCCCCCATTGTATTTAGGCTACTATCATTTCTCATCTGGATTATTACAAGTGGTCTCACACTTCATTCAGCCTTGTTAGATCTAGTACATTCTCCACACTTGAGCTAGAAACAGCTTCCCAAAATGGAATTCTGGTCATTCCATTATCCTATTCACTATTCCTTCAGTAGTGCTCTGGAGCCTTCAGAATGGAGCTCAGACTTCTTAGTGTGGCCTATAAAAACCTTCCCAAGCTCAGTTTATGCTTCTGAATATTGAATTCTTTCATTTGTTTTATCTGCTAGACTTCCCATCAGCCAGATCTTTGCACAAGCTTTTTCTTCTGTTTGTATCGCTTTCCTTCCCCTCTTCATTTGAGCAACTCCTATTCACTCTTTAGGTCCTAAAATATATGCCACTTCCTATAGGAAGTCCAGTCTAATGATTAACTCCTTACCTTCTTCACTGGCATCCTCTACCCCTGCATCCAAATTTGGGTTAGATACCAGATACTGCGATAACACTGCATATTTCTCCTGGAACAGTGGTTATCATAGTGTATCGTAATTTCTTATTTTCTATCTCCCCCAATAGGCTGTAAACCATATTAAGGTATGGACTATGTCTGCCATATTCACCCAAATTTCCAGTACCTAGCAATGATATAGAGCAAGCAATTGATGACATTATTTGGGAACTCATCAATGTAAAAGAAAAAGGAGAGCACCACTCTTGTCTTTGTTGGGTTGGATGTCATCCTTTTTAAGGCATACATGGGATTTCCTCTTAAGATTTCAGCTTATGTATCACTTCAGTGAGATCTGCTCTGACCGCTATTGAATAAACAAATCCTCTAGTTATATAATATCTCAATCCCTTGTATTAATAAATTCATTTTATAGTACTTATCCAAGGGCATCCATTTCTAGTTATAGCATCCCAATGATTCCCTGGGGAAAGCAGCCCTCTCCCACACTGTGTTCATGTCGTTCAGACAGTATGGATCCCCTGCTCCTGAGATGTCCATTTGCCATATACCTGGCTAGATTATTTTATCCTACTGGTTCACAGATGCTCATGCAAGTCAAACTAAGTCAGTGAGACTTAATCCTACAACTTCCGTTTTAACAATTTGGAAAGAGAATCTGTTTTTCTTTGTTCCCTAGAGAGGGGGCAAGGGGGACACCATTTGGAAGCACCTGGCTGGGAATAAAGGCAATAAAAAGGGGGCTATCACCAATAGATAGAAAAAGGCTGATAACTGATGATACTATGGGAGCACCTAGACTCAGCCATGTCTGAAACCGAAATAATCCCTGGTCATTTTACATACAGAGATAACACATTCCCTCTTTGCTTAAGCCTCTTTGTGTTTTCTTTCTGTTCTTGGCCATTTAAGTGAACTGTAACTGATGTATGGAACACTTACTTAAGTAATCACAGACAGATGGATCCAGGCCTAACTTTGAAGAATAGACAGGATTAGTAGGGAAAAAGAGAAGTGGAAAAGTCTTCATCTTTAGTTACACAAATATTTCTTAAATACCCATCCTGCCCTAGATCCCCTGATTGGAAATAGGCATCATAATATTCATAAGCCATTATTCCTGCCCTCAGAGATCTCAGAGTTTGGCCTGTACATTTTATCCACTGCAACTGAACAGTCTCCAGACATAAACATATTACCCATTAACTCTAAATCCCTGGAAAATGCACACTGGAAGGCACTTTGTCAAGAATGATGGATTACATTTTAATCTCCTACACATATCACTGAAAAAGATTCTCATCCCATCTATGATGCACTCCAGCCTGGTTCACACAAGCACACTGCAATATCTTAGCCTGAGCACACAACAGGTTAGCCTGGAAGGATGGCACATTGATTTGAAGTGCATCAGCTTGTGGCATGTGAAGTCAGCCATGTAATGCATAAATTTATTCATCAACTCAGTGACTTTCTTTATGCCACCCTGAAAAAGACAGATTTGCTTTTTCCTCCCATTCAGTTCTATCCTCCTACGACTCCTCCTCCATGGCTGGAGATAATAAATATTCATTTCAGAGAGGCTGCAGCTCAACACTGGCACTCTGCTGTCTTCCAAATGCCAGAAAGGTCACTTTGATGAACTACTTGACACAGATAATTCTGGACGTCACTGATGACAGCTCACACGGTTCACATGCCCTTAGCTTTTCAGTATGCTTTGAATTTCAGACAGAGAGGGAATCTACCAAATCTACCAACCAGGAAGCAGAAATGAGATCTTCAGTTCAGCAACAAGACTGAATAGTTAGTCCCTAAATAAAATTCAAGTACCTTGTTCCATAGTTTGTCTTCATGCTGTCCAAAAGCCAAGGAATTGATAATTCTTTCTTGGTCTGCCTAAATTAGTGGCCCTACAGGTTCTGAAAATGTTCCTCCCCCAATTATCCTGGTAAAAACTACTTATCCTTTGTCCCTTGCTCTTCTGTTGGGTGACAAAATCATCAGAAAAATTATTCAAAGTTTGGTCTTTTAGGCTTACTATAGCCAAAAAAAAATTAAATATATATTACTTTCCTAGACAAATTACCACAGAAATCTCCAATATTTTTTCCCAACGTGATACAATGATACAAACTGGACTGGAGCAGGTCATAAGAGAGATTTGGGGAGGGGGTCATTGTATTCCTCATTCCCAGAACTCTTATTAATTACTTCCAGGGAAAAATGCCATGCATGTTAAATTGTAACTATCTTACTATTTAGGTTGAAAACTGTTAAACTTGAGTGTTTGAAAGGGAAACATTTAAACACATTTCTGACATATGGAGTCCGATAGAAAAGTTTTGGAAAGGATCTTAAATGTGAGGAAAGTGCTTCCCATCACTTGATGATAAGCGTGTTGGAAGATCTCTAGCAAGGAGTGAAGCACACGCAGGGGTCTGAAACTCAGGCCTGGCTCTGCTCCTTTTTAAATGGCATGAATTTGAGCTGGTCATTTATCCTTTCCGTCAGTTTCCTCATCTGTAAAATAGTAACATTAATGCTCAATTCACAGGGTAGCTATGAAGATTAGATAAAATATCACGTACAAAACACTTACCCTAGGGCCTGGTACACAGTAAGCAAAGAGAATTCCCCCCAATTCTGTGCTCCTAAATTCTCACGTTCTAGTACGTCTACCATCCAAGAGTTGCAAGAAAAGTTTGGCTATTCCTAAGACTGTAAAATTATTGATTTATCCAGCGGCATACATTAAAAATTTCTTAAGAACTAGAAGAGAACAGTGTAATGCCCACTTCTACTAAAATGCATATGAACATTTTCCATATATCTTCACACACAAGCATGACTGATCGGCTGGAAAAGATGAACAAATTAATCTCTGTTCTTCTTCTTTGGCTTTGTCTAGTAATAGAACTACCTCCTTAAGAGTCACAGTGGTTTAGGTGAAAAGTAGAGGGCTCTAGAGAGAGTGGAAGAGAAAAACCTGGCTTCACAGAAGTGGGTTGGATTTTTGCTTTTAGTTTTGGTTTCTTACTTTCTTCTACAGACCTTAAGATCCAATTGCTTCAAGAGACCCTAACAAGTCACATACTGATGTGGACATTTAGGTTCAGTCCTATGAGTAATTTCAGGCTCAGTGAACCTTGTTCTTCAGCCTATCCTGAGGAAGGATGTACTATTTCTCTCATTGTGATCTTTATTCTTCCTAACCTATGGCTCATTATCTCCCTTGAACAGTGCAGTTTTGGTGAGAAATGACTGTATAAATACGTTTTTATTGTTAGAAAGATACTTATGAAACCTTTAGGGTGGGAAAAAAAAGTTATTGCCTCTTACTATTTTATGATTATTGGCTTTTGATTATAGAATGTTTTAAAGAAATCTCCCAGTTGTAAAAATGGCTGATTTTGCACATTACAGTTATCTTTTTATTATCCCCAGTGCGAAAATTAATTTCTCTTCTAAATTCTTGTATAATCCATTCAATATTCATAGCACTAAAAAAGCTCCTCACCAGCCTAAAGCAAAACATGTTTATCTGTTTCTTTGTTACTAATTTTATGTGGTTCCTCTCCAGAACAAAATATTTGCAAAAGGTATGGATTGATGTCATGGCTGTACAAAATAGGCATCATTCCTAGCTACGAAAAAGTACTTAGCAAGCTCATGAATCAAAAATCTTTTCATGGTTGTGTTGCAAAGACCATTATTTTTTATTAATACATTATGTTAAGTGCCTGTATTTTGATTTTGTGTCAAGAGGTAAACATATTCTTTGAGACCAGCGATGCCTTTGAAAGAAATGCAAGATAGACTGAAATTCAGGCTGTCCAACATTTGATGATGGAAACCATGGACTCTAATGAAACAGCCACCATTCTTCAAACAGATGATTAGGGCTGAGGATGGATGGCTGCTGAGTAACAAAGCTGTAAGTAATAGGCTTTCTAATCACAGTTTCTTCCCTACAGAGAAGATCACTCCAGTTTTAGTTTAAGCTATTTATTATGTAATAATATGAGTACAGTAGAAGATAGAATGATCTTCCACATTATGTCTAAAGCATTTATAGTACCCCATGAAAAAAGAAAAACAATATAAATGAGGCAGTTAATAACAGGTAACGTTTATTAAGCATGTATTCCCTGCCAGGCAATTTACATAAATTATATCACTTAATCTAATTTTCACTAACAATGTTATGAGGTGGATATTGTAATACTATCACGTTCCCATCTTACATATGAGGAAAACAAAAGACAAACACGGTAAATAAATTTGTCACGGTAGGAAATGAGGAAATCTGAACTCAAACTCAGGCCTTTTTAGACTAAGGAGCTGAAGTCTTCGCTGGTACAGCATCTTACTGAAATTGCTGTCACAGGCGACACTGAGAAAGCTATATATGACGTCGTATGGTTGGGCAACATTGTAGCTGCTGTATAGGTCTTTTTCTATGTACCAAATTAAACGAACTGCACTGAATGATTATGTGGTCATGGAGCTGTCCTTTGAGAAACAAAGAAAAAATGCTACCCAAAAATTTTTAGCCTAGGCTTATTAAGAGTCACTACTTATATTAAAGTCTAATAGCCTTAGACTTATTAGAGTCACCACTTGGTGACTATAAGAATACAAGCTTTCTTTATATGGAATTGTACTATTTTTACAGACTTAAATCCAAAGTTAAATCAAAAGCCTCCCTAAAGCATACCAATGGGTTTCAAATTATGGATTATTCAGAGAGGGATAGGGAAAATGGTTTGCATAGCAGGTCAGAAAATCCAATCCAATTACCGTTTGTGCGGTAATCATGGAAGATGATCACTAGACTTCAGAGAAAAAAAATCAGTTCCACTATTAAATTTTTTCAGTGGATACTAGGAAAAAATATTGTCTCAGCTATAAATGTGTTCAGTTATATAACCATTTAAGTCACTTACCTATACTTACTATCTCTGGCTAGGAGGTTTTCTTTTTATCAATTTCATAACTAAATTATCCCAATTTGTCTTAGATTCCACATGCCATGTTTAAAAACAAGTTTTAAAAATATAAACTGTATGTCCAGCATTTTAAGGGATATAATAAACATAAATCTCCAAAATATAAAAGTCCAAAGAAATCATCTATGGAAACATTTTAGAATACTGGTTGAGAATTCTGGTTTAGAGCAAGGTAAACATGGTTCACAAGGGTAGTTTATGGTATATCGGCAATGTGAAATTGGCTAAGTCACATAGGCACCTCCTAAAACATTTTCATCAGTTATAAAATAGTGATGATCAACACTACTTGTCAGAACCCTTGAGGCTTAATTGAGATACTACTCACTAAGCATTTAGCACACTACCCAGAATAACATAAGTGCTCAGTAAGTATCCAGAAATATTACTACCTGCCCATCCCCCAAACTTAGGACTCCTACAATTTATTTCAATTTTACAGAAGAGGAAACATGGGTCTAAAATTAGTGAGTAACTTGATAGAGACTCTATAGCCTTTATAGTGATTGTCATATAAAAAGTTCACAATACATTTTGATAAAGACCTAATAGAATCTAAAATACAGACTTGCCTTGGTGAACTTTTTCTTCAATATAGTCTCAAACCATATATCTAGAACAAGATATCCTTTCCTGCATGTTTATTGTTCCTAAGTTATTTCTAAAAAATCCCTTCTGGGTCTTTCTCTAAATGGCAGTCAGGCTAATAGCTATTCAGAAACTTTCTTCCTCACTCTAGAATTCCCTTGCTGTTCTGAGAGGGTTCTTAATGCTGTCACCAGCCATCAGCCCCTCTCTGATTTATAAATCTTCCAGCATAAAAGATAAATGCTTTTGGAAGGTAGATAAAGCTAGCATTATAAAACAAAACTAATACTTCCCAAATTTACCTATGACATCAAAATTGATTTAAAAAAAAGATATGATTGTTGGTCTTGTAATTCACAAAAAAGGCAGGAAAATAATGATAAATAATAATAAAAGAAAACAAGTCTCATATCTAAGATGTGAGAGTTCCAGCAAATTACTTAATAGTAGAAAATTGTTGCTATGTGTATAATAAAAATAAAAACTAAATGAATAGTTGTTAGACTAAAGTTGTGTCCTATGAGATTGAAGTCAATGACTCATGCATGACTCGTCATTAGTGTCCCTTAAGAAAAAAATGTGTTTATTTATAGTTCATGTTCTCAATAGGAAACTTTTCAGGTGCAAATGTAATTCATGGAAACTAAGTGAATTAAATATTAAAATAATTAAATAAAAGCAACTATTTCCGTCATCTGATAAAAATGGTACTAGTCTTCTGAAGCTTCTGAAGCTGTCATTTGGAATCTTTGTTAAGGCCCCATCAGTACTGCAAGGGATTGTTTTCTTCATTTGAGAAGATACGTACAAATGGAGGAGCACAGTGGGAAGCACCCCTTTCAGAACCTTCAAAACCAAGAAGGAGGCGTGGTCTTCCAGGGGTTCTTAATTAGAAAGGTAAGAGAGTTATGCCTACAGAATCCTCAGCTTAAGAATTCTATTCCATATAGAGATTGTCTTAGAGCAAGTTAAGTAAAATGGCATTCTCGTCACATACACATTGCATTGTGTCTGTAAAACAGCAGCTGTTTTAACTTTTGATATTGTTCAGCCTCATGAACTGAACAAGAATGAGTGTCAAGAGGCAGTGACATATCTATCAAGTCTTAATCACATGAATACCATCATGTGAAGTGATCAATAAAGAAAGTAGTGTGCTACAGAGGGTGATGCCCCACAACCCAGATGCAAAAACAGATTAATAACTAGGTCAATGTTCACAGTAGACAAAACGTATGGGTTTGTGAATTCATATTCATATTTGTGAGTCCATATTTCAAGCTTGATTTTTAAGTAAGAACTTATGCTTTCACTACAAGACCTCAGAAAATACAACTCATTAATATTTCAGAACTTTTCTTAAAAATGATTGTTCTTGATTTTCACACCAGGTAGTCAGACTCGCAAAATACCTTTTATTACACCTAGAATCCAGGCAAGAGAGTATTAATTTATCAATTTAAAAAAGTAGCCTCATGGTGTGATCACTGGATGCTACTGTCCACACTTCTCTGTCTCTTCCTCTCTGTATCTAATCACATGGATTCTGTCTTCTAAGTATCTACAGAATGTAGTCCCTTTTCCTCATTCTAGTCCCTAGTCCATAAGTGACCATCTACCCCTTGAATTACTGCAGGCACTCCTAAAAGTCTTCAGCTCAGTCTTTGAACCCATGCTTGCTCCACACATGGCTACCAGAGTCTATGACTTTGAATTTCCTTCCTTTTATTTTTCCTTTGGAATCTGTTTGCTGTAATCTCAGACATCTGTCAAATGAATACATGTAAATTTACTTTATTCTTTTTATTTCTACTTCATATCCTGTTTTATTGATTTACAAAAATGTATACATTCTTTCCCCCATTGATAGACTTATATGTTGTTTTCAGTGTTTCTTTCCTATTACAAATTATACCAGAACAAATATTATTGCAAATATATATTTTTGCACTAATGCTAGTATTTGCATGATTGATTTCTAAAAGTAAGAGAGCTGTATCAACTGATATGTGTATTTTTAATTTTGATAGATACTATTAAATAGCAAGGAACAATATTTGAATTGTTTAGAATACTAATGATATTTTAATGTCTTCCAAAAAATAAGGTGGTATCTCTTTCTTATTGGAATTTATAACTTCTTTAATTATTATTAAGGCTGAAGAACATTTCACAATACCTATTCTCATTTTTCTACATTTTCCTTATTGATATAAATGAGATGCTTAAATTTTTTTTTTTTTTTTTTTTTGAGACAGAGTCTCACTTTGTTGCCCGGGCTAGAGTGCCATGGCGTCTGCCTAGCTCACAGCAACCTCAAACTCCTGGGCTTAAGCGATCCTCCTGCCTCAGCCTCCCAAGTAGCTGGGACTACAGGCATGCGCCACCATGCCCGGCTAATTTTTTCTATATATTTTTAGTTGGCCAGATAATTTATTTCTATTTTTAGTAGAGATGGGGTTTCGCTCAGGCTGGTCTCGAACTCCTGACCTCAAGCAATCCACCCGCCTCAGCCTCCCAGAGGGCTAGGATTACAGGCGTGAGCCACTGCGCCCGGCCAAGATGCTTAAATATTAGAGGTAATTATACTTTGTCCTAAGTGGGTTTTTCCCCTCAATTCTGGAAAAGAAGCAGGAGAGAAAAATCTTCTAATTTATTAATTCTAAGTTTTATCACATAGCCATTTATCATTTTAAGTATTTAATCCTTTTCCCATTGATTTGAAATGTCACTTTTTCATATGCTAGGTTTCACTGAGCTACTTAATTCGCAAATTTATTCTTTGAGATGAAAAACTCTCTCTTAAAAAAATCCTATTGAGATTTTAATGAAAATTACATTGTGTTTTCAAATCAGTTTGGGAGAACTGAGAACCATAACATTGGTTCCAATGAAATAAGAAAACGTGTGTATACAAAATTATTCAGGTTCAGTTTGCTCTTTCTTCCACAAATAACTATGCATGTTTCAAGCTATATTTCCATTACATTATAATGGATTATTTCTGGTATGGGAGAAACTATCAACTTAATACACTCATATGTATCTGACCACCTTAATGAAGTATCTTTTTAGCATCTAAGGGATATATATATTTTTGCCTTTAATCTATTAATATAGTGAATTACCTAACACAATTTTTCATGAGGAGGCATTCTTGGTTTATAAAACCCTACTTGATGTGAGGTAATGTATATTGTACACAATAAATGTACATATATTTTTATTTGACAATTAAAAAATTAAATTAAAAAATCCTACTTGATATGGTATATCCTCTAAACACACTGATAAATATATATCTATAGTTACAATTAAAAAAACATATGAAAAGATCTCAAACTCAAACATTTTAGGTAGTGTGGTAAGGCCAGAATTGAAAAAAAATGGCCTCTTCCTCTGATTGAGATTATTAGAGTTTACAATCTAATCAGAAAAAAATAATGAAAACATTATATGAGATACTAGATTGTAGCAGGCTATTTTAAGACTGTCTACCTTTGGTGACACAAAAAGAAGAATTTGGAAATGCTTACTAGATTTTGTAATAGATGAGAAAAGATTGTGAGAGATGACTTAATTTGTCCTTGACTGGCTTAGTTCCAACATAAATGTAAATCTTGAGTATTTTACCATATATTATCTAATGAGTTGACTCACAAATTTACATTAACAAGTCAAAAGGCAGTGGAGATAGATTTACTGACATATGTGTGTGTGTGTGTGTGTGTGTGTAAGATGACAGAAAACTGATAATATTTCCAGAATCTTCTGAGGTATGAAGAGTAAATCAACTTCACTATGAAGAGAAGCATTAAATGTGAAGGGTTTTCTAAAGTGATGCCAAACTTTGCACTATATAATGCACTAGATACTTCTCCTTCTCCAGGCAGCAAATAATGTTCACAGTGGAATACTGTATATTTTCAAACTTGAAATACCACTTGGTATCTTGGGTTTTTTTTTTCTAATTCCATTTAAAGAAAATTCAGATCAGTAGGGAAATGTCCCATCAACATTGGTCATGATGCCTCATCAAAGAGATTATATTCCATTACTTAGAAATTCTCTCTATATATAAGTAGTAAAAGCATAAAACTGGTCTATACAAAATCCATTTTATTATTTTTAGCTCTATAAATCTATCTTTCCTAGGAGTTTGACATTTGAAATTCTAATTGGTTTATAAAATATACCTTGTTTAAGGTGATCGTTGCTGTTAGTGTTGTTTTTAGTTAACACAGTAAATCACATGATGCTTAGTCACAAATTAACATCTAGCTATTTACAAAGTTACAATCTTCACTTTTTGAAAACTTTAAAATTTAACTCCCAACTATGAATCTGTTTTTGTATGATTAAATGTTAGAGTATTCAAACACTCTTATAATAGGAAAAACTTTTCCTGAATACACCCTACCTCATATACTCATGAGAATGATCTATTATTTATGATATTCAGTTATTTGAATAATAAAAGTTTGTTTAAAAATAAATATAAAATAATAAAGAAATATCAATTATTATTCCATAAAAAATACTATAGGAAAAACAACAAACTGATTAACATAGTAAAATAATTTGAAAATAAATGAATGGTTTAATCCAGGGGTCCCCAACCTTTTTGGCACCAGGGGCCATTTTCATGGAAGACAATTTTTCCAGGGAGCAGGTGGTGGCTGGGGGGTGGTTTTGGGATGATTCAAGTGCATCATATTTATTGTTCAGTCAACCTCTCTGCTAATGATAATCTATATTTCCAGTCGCTTCCCAGCACTAGCATCACTGTCTCAGCTAACCTCAGATCATCAGGCATTGTGTTCTCTTAAGGAGCATGCAACCTAGATCCCTCGCATGCACAGTTTACAGTAAGGGTCACACTCCTATGAGAATCTAATGCCCCTGCTGATATGAAAGGAGGCAGATCTCAGGCAGTGATGCGAGTAATGGGGAGTGGCTATAAATACAGATAAAGATTCACTCACTCTTCCACTGCTCAATTCCTGCTGTGCAACCCAGTTCCTAATAGGCCACAGAAGGTACACCAGTCCACGGCCTGGGGGTTGGGGACCACAGGCTTAATGTCATTAGACCCTTTAAAGAAGAAATTTCCAAAAAAAAAAAAGAAAGAAAGAAAAAAGCACCATTTTAATTCTGAAAGAAGTGGGAACTTAGCATACACTCCCTAGATGGTCCTTCCTGGTGTCTTTGTTATTCGCAATTGAACAAATTATCCTTAATAAAAAAATATTTATTAGGAAAAAAAAAAAGAAGTTTCTGTTTCACTCATTTTAAAGAATGTGTTTAATGCTTTATTTTCCTGTAGAAAAATATGAACATTATTGCCCTAAATCACCTTGAATTTTCACTACATCAAGTTACCCTGGAGAAATTAAACATCAACACCTCAAAGTAGTAGATTCTGTACTCCAGAGGCTGAATGGTATTCAAGGCTCAATGATTAAAATTGTGGCCATAAATGGAAGATTTCTTTGCTAGTATTTATGGGTTTTCAAGTATGTTATTAGTTGAACCAGAAATAAAGTCAGGGGCAACTCCAAAAGGAAATGTACTACTCTAAAATAGAGGATGTGTGAGATCCTCATGCGTTGGCAGCACCACAAGGAAAGGATATCATAGCTCCATATCCTTTTGTCTTCTATTAACATGAGTTGGAAAAATTAAAATAAATTGAAGCAGATATAAGCTGGAATACGTCCTTTGATCCACTACTGCAAACCTTCAAATTACATTTTGTGTAACCAAACAAGACTTCACATTTCCATCCCTAACCAGACTCAGGAGAAGTCATGAACATTCCTCAACCCATATGGGAAAGCTGAAGTATTAAGGACAGCTACTAGCAATGGTGACAAGAAACTACCGCCACTCCCACCCCCTTTTTGAGGTTGACAAGCCACAGGCAACAGGCTACCAAACTGCCTTCAGGGAGGCAATGTGTTCACAGCAGAAAGATTCAGAGAAACCCAGAATAGATCCCTGATTCTATTCCTTACCAGCTGTGTGATTTGACTTCGGACTGGTTACGCAACCTCTCTGATTCTATTTTCCTATCTATAAAATAGTGACTATAATACGTCTTCAAAGGATTAAATGAATCATACTATTATATTGGATAATATGTTTTTTTTCTTCTTTAGGTTTGTTTCCTACTAATATTGATAACTCTGAAAGGTACATTCTGAAATATTACATCTTTATACACTTGGCCAAATATTTCTTTAGGAAATGGTTTAACCACATATATATATACATTAAACTATTATTTATATTTATATATAAAAATTTGATAAAATGATTACATAATAAGGCTGTATTCCCCAACAGATTCATGCCTCTCAGCTACCTTTTTCCATTAAAAAAGTGCAACACTCAAGAATAGCTAACATTTAAGAGGAGACACCCCTTATCCTCACTTTAGAAGTTTTGTATGCTATGCAGGAAGTACTTAAAAACTGAGTTCAAAGTTATTGAATCTCCCAAGACGAGTTTTAACTCAGTCAGCCCATGCATTGTGCTTTAGATCTAGAACATATTGCTTAAAGTTCACGGGTGATTCCAACATAATTGCATCTCATCTTTAAGAACACAAGAGCTTCTGCACAGTTAAGGAAATAACCAACAGAGCAAATAGACAACCTGCAAAATGGGAGAAAATATTCACAAACTATACATCCAATGAAGAGCTAAAATCCAGAATCTTCAAGGAACACAAACAAATCAGCAAGGAAAAAAATACATTAAAAAGTGGGCAAAAGACATGAACATAATAAGTGTTCAAAAGAAGATAGACAAATGGCCAATAAACCTATGAAAAAATGCTCAAAAACATCAATCACCAGGGAAATGCAAATTGAAATCAAAATGAGATATTGTCTTATCTCTGTTAGAATGGCTTTTGTTAAAAAGTCCAAAAACAATAGATGCTGGAGTGGATGCAGAGAGAAAGGAATGTTTATACACTGTTAGTGGGACTACAAATTAGTACAATCTCTATGGAAAACATTATGCAGATAACTCAAAGAACTAAAAGAAGACCTACCATTCAATCCAGTAATCCAACTACTGGGTATTTACCCAAAGAAAAATAAGTCATTTTATCAAAAAAGACACCTGCACTTGAATGTTCATTACAGCACAATTCACAATTGCAAAGATGTGGAATCAACTTAAGTGCCCATCAATTCATGAGTAGATTAACAAAATGTTGTATATGTATACCATGGAGTACTACTTGATCATAAAAAGGATGAATTAATGCTTTTTCCAACAATTGGGATGGAACTGAAGATCATTATCCTAAGTGAAGTATCTAAATAATGGAAAAACAAACACCACATGCACTCTCTACTAAACCGGAACTAACTGATGAGCACGCATGTGCACAAGTGGAAGGTAAAACTCAGTTGAAATCAAGCAGGTGAGAAGGGGAAGGAGGAGAGGGGGGAAACCTACCTAACAGGTAAAATGAACACTATCTGGGTGATGGGCACACTTATAGCCATGACTCATGCATTGCAAAAATGATCCATATAACCAAAAACATTTGTACACCCTTAATATTTTGAAATATAAAAAAAGAACACAAGGCAGCGGAGTCCCTTACAAATAGTTAACTTAAACTTAACATCTTGGAAACTTCTCCCAAATCCTGATCCTTGAAGCTTGCTATAGGACTAAACCTGAAGGACAGAGCCCAAGTGTAGTGATGGTCATTATCACTGCCCAGGAAGAAAGCACCGCTGAGCCCGTTGGCATTGGGATTGCTGAAGTGTTCTATCTAACAGATAGAATCTAATCTAAACTCAGCAGGGCATAATCATGGATCCCATGGAGACTCAAGCATAAATGCAGTCTTTTTATTTCATTTTTTTTTTTAGCAATGACTAGAATTTCCCAGGGAGCCTGCAATGGATTCAGCCAATCTGTGAAGTCTGGAATATGAGACAGTATAATCAAGGCAATAATACCAATTTCATTCTCTTCACAAAATCCCATTACAACCTGACAGCTTAAAGCCCTCTGGACACATTACACAAGCTAGTTCTATTACAACTTTTCAAATTATTAATACTTGGTAGAGGGGACAGAAAACTCATGGAGGGTCATGGAAGGTCACAGAAGATCAACTTTCATTTCATCTCCAGCTGGGATGCTGGCCTGTCCTATCCTCAAACCCGAATTGACACAAGAAGCTTCTGGTGATTCTGCCCGTTCTTAAAGTCCAGCTACCATTTGTCTATATTTGAGTGAAAATTTCCTTTACTTGGGTTTTTTGATCAAATGAAAAGTTATTTAAAATTTTCTTGACTGGTGTCAGTATGAGATATTGGGATGTTCCTTAGAGAAACATTTGGAAATAATTAACTTTAAGAAATAAAGAGAGTAAACATAGCTTCACCCACAATTTTTGTTGAAAAGCTTCCACACAACATAGTGCAGTCATAAAAATAATACTTTATTGCATGGAGTTTGGAAGGCTTTGCATAAATCTTTCAGTCATGTTTCAGACCCAGAGGATACAAATACAGAAAGAGAAAGGTATTTGAAATGGATGCCTGAAAATATATCAGAATTGCTCCTTGTACATATTCAACTATCAAAAGTGTGTGTCACATAACTGTATTAAGTTAACTCTACTGGAAATCTTTGAAGAGTCATTGCTCTTCCTTTAAAGAAGTTAAGATAGATTTAAATTATTTTGTTTTATTTTATTTCTTCTAGCCATACTTAAAATGACACCAATACCATTGCATTTTAAAATTAATTATGGGCCGAAAATATCATATTTCTGATTCTTCATTGACTCTGATACCCTGAAGCTTCAGTGACTTTCTATGTTGGTTGAAAAACCAAGGTCTACTTACCAAATTAAGAACAGCAATCTGCTAAATTCTTTTTATTGGCACCCTTTTTAAAAGCTTATGCATTCATTCTTTCATCTAATACTAGCTTATCAATCAGTATATTTCAAAAATAATTCAAAATAAGGAAATACCTATTAGTTTTCTCTCTCGAGAGAGAAAGCATATACCCTTCCTGAGGCCCAAACTATGACCAATAATAGGCAAACATGAGAAGAGAACACTAGGAGTCAAAATGACCTTAAGCAAATCATTCTCCTTACTGGAGTTCATATACTCATCTGTAAAATAAGGAGAATATACTAAACTAGTTAACCTTCTACATGCCCTTGTCAGCTGTGAAAGTTTATGGCCTTCCCCCTAAACATTCAAGGGTTCAAACTGTCAATGGATAGCTGAAATTAGTAAAATGTACAAAATATAACTATCTCTAAATAATAGAATTATCAGTCCCTCTCTAGATAAGACCAATTTCATGCCTATTAATGACTATGCAGAATTTTGAAAATAATCAACTAAACAAAAAATTAAAATACAACAAAAACATTTTTTTCTTCTAATATAAGAACAATCCAGGTAAATATTTTCAAGCCATTTATCACAATCGCCACTAGATAGACTGGATAAAAGAGAAGCATGGAAAGGCCAAGTGTTCTGTCCTTACTCTGAGGGTTGAGGTGTCGGGGGGGGGGGGGGGGGGTGGCAGGGACACACACCACGGAGAACATAAATGCTCAGTAAATTTCCTTGCTTATCTCTATTAATTTTTTTTTAGAGAAAATACTATACCCTGTGGCCCTTCACACTCTATGATGAGGAAAATTGATTTCATGGTTCAAATACCAAGCCTACGGGCTAGGAGAGCAATGAAAAAAAGAAGTCATTCAAAAACAATAAAACAAAGCAAGTGGTTTGAAGTCCCCAGGATGTGAGGTCTACAGGCCCTTTTGGTGCAAAATTGCAGCTTTTTAAAATTTGAATATATGGTTCCTCTCTGAGTCCATTTACTACTCTGAGGATAATGCCACTGAGTCTGCTACAGAGGAAGGCATTGAGGATATTCAAGACCGAATGAATACTCAGGCTAATACTTACTGTGTGTCCTTAAGTAAGCTAAGTACCTCCATCTTTCTGGGACTCAGTTTTGTTTTTTTGTGTTGGGTTGGTTGGTTGGTTCTTTTTTGTATTCTTTCTACCCCACCCCACTCCCCAAACAAATAAAACAAAAGGGCTGGAGGGGATGACTCTGAAGTCAACATGGAATAATGAAAAAAAACATGAGTTTAGAGATCCAATAAATGGGGCTCCATTTGTAAAATGGATATCACAGGATTGTTGTAGCAATAAAATGTATATAAAATGCCCATTATTTTATATAATCTTTAATGGGTAGTTGATTAATGGATTTTTTGGTTGCTTGTTTCTTGTTGCTGCTGCTGTCTTTGTTTTATTTTTCCCTTCCCTTCTCTTAGTTTATAATCCTTTTCAAGACTGAACTGCTGGCACGGATCTCCCTTATACTTTCACTGAATAGACTCTTGTGTATAATATTCTTTTCATTGTGAAAGCAAAAATCCATTTAATTGTAGGGAGATTATTGGCATTTCATTGACATTTCCGGTTTTATGTCATTAAAAATGTTTCCAAACATATCAAGCAAAGTCAAAATTTCCCCACATGTTTTAAACTCAAATTATTCTTATTCATCAATCAAATTGTGCTTGATATTTTTAAATGGGCATGTATCATCTAGTTAAAGAAATGTTTTAAATAATAAACTTTCAGCCCTTAGCGAAATGCCTGAAAAGGTCTTGAGTAAATTGCCCTATTAAAAAATACATGCATTATAAACTCATTGAACAAATTATAAAACTATCTTGAAATAAAGAAACACAAAGAGCTATGCACATGTATGAGACCTGCTTTCGAAAAGAAGTCTGAACTTCTTTTTAAGAAATGTATTTTGTGTCAAGTCTTTGTTAAAAAAAAAAATGTGCTGTAAGCAGTATTCAAAGCATGGGAAAATAATTTGCCTTTAGCAAGGTGGAATTAATTACCTTTCAACCACAGATCTTTAAACAGACAGTTGTGATTTTCCATTATCCATTTTAAATTGCAATAGCCTTTTGAGTACTTTATTTTTCAAACTATTAACTATGCTATTTTCCCTTTTGACAGTTCAAAAGATACTGACCTAATTATGCTTTTATTTTTCAATGTTAATGGCACAGTTTTAGGGACCCACCAGCTTAAGTGTTTGGTCTTCAGTTAACTATTATACTTTTTCAAAATTACACAGATTTTCCTAATACATTTTCTAAGAATAATCTAGTAAAATGTATTTGACATTGAAGCTGATTTTCTTTCAGGTGTATTGTGTGTATATCTGTATTTAAATATACTTTTTCCTCTCTACAGAAAAAAGAAAACAGAATAATATGTTAGATAACCAAAATATATAAAATATAACAATAAATATTATTTTGCTATTAGAGTTATTTTCTATATACATATAAAATATATAAAATAAATATTATATAATAAATTATTTCATGTATTTTAAACAATTATCATTACTTTATAACTTTATTTTATATTTATGTTTTATAGTTGTATATGAATTTTATACATATTTATATATAAATTTATATTTATAGATTTTATATTTATATATAAATATTTATATTATCTTACATAAAATAGCTTATGTATTATAAAATTTATAAAAATGTTTCTACATTTCCATTTTATTATATAAACTTAAATATAACTTCATTATATTGATGGAGAAAACATAATCTAAATCAGCATATAAAATAAGGTGAAAAAGTTGTTTTCATACAATGAACCTCATTATAATATAGATTTACATATATCCCCACATAAACAATGATAAACAAAAATATATAGATGGTTTAAAATATCAGTACTTTCATTATTTAATATAATCACCATAAAGGAGACAAATTGTTTATTAGAATAGTATCGAACACATATATGTGTGTGCAAATGTATCAACTGAATGATCTACAAATCAAAAGTTATCTTGGATAAGCAACATGAGATGAAAACATATTCTTAATCTCTGGGTCTGCATGAGAGTACTAAGGAGCATTAGACTTACATTGCCCAACCTTATGTCCCTCCCCCTTTTAATGTCTGCTGTAAACAATCTATCAAATTGCATAAAATATACGAATCAATTTTGTTTAACAGTGGACATTAGACAGCACAGGGCTGCAATCTTAGAAGAAAGGAAACACAGGAAGTGAGGTTCATAGGCACAACAACCTCCTGCCTGGGAGCACTGTCCAAAGCACAGCAATGGAAATTGTACCTTAAACAGCGCACAACAGTTTGGCTAAGCAAAAGAAACAGAGACTCAGATTTGGGGTTAATGAGGTGGCTGAAATTCATGAGGCAAGGTACTGGGCAGGATACTGAAGAGGTGGGAGTTGCACAGAGAAGAAACTCCAAAAGTCTCCACAATGGTTTTCCATTTTGATATAACCAAATACTAAGCAGTTCAAGAACAGGTCACAACCTTATAAAGCCTTGCCAAAGACAACTTCTGGAGATCTATGAGTTAGCTGAATAGGGATTCCACAGGTCATACAGTGTGTGCATACATTGGACTTCCAACAAGACAGACGACAAAAAACATCAGAGGAACTCCTAGACTGGAAGCAGAAAAATGTGACTGATAAGCAGGAAAGAAAATAGTCAGTGAAGGAAGATCAAGAAATTTTTGTTGTTGTTGTTGTTGTTGTTTGTTTGTTTGTTTCCAGAAATTTTGGTATTCTTAGATAAGGACTCAATGATCTAGAACTTACCTTAAGGAATTATAAAAAAATGCAAATTAAGCACAAATTAGAAAGAAGAAAATAACAAATATGGGTAAAAAACTATAAAATGCTAAACAGTTGAGAAAAATCAGTGAAACCAAAAGCAGATTCCTTAAAAATATCTATAAATTGATAAACCCTTAATCTCACTGATAAGGGGGAAGGAAAGACTGACAGAGAGAATTATAAACTACTAATATCTGAAATTTAAAAAAAGGAATATCAGCACAGAGCCTAAAGGAATTAAGAAAATAAGAAATACTATGGACAGATTTATGTTAATAAATTTAAAAAATTAGATGAAAGGGAACAAATTCATTTAGAGAGACAACTCACAAAACCGACATAAGAAGAAATAATATATATAAATTGGCCAATAACTATAAAATAAATATGACCCCCAATGAAAACCCTGCTAAATCAGGCATAGTGGTGTAAAGGACATTGGAAACTAAGAAGGGGAAGACGGGTAGATACAAGGTACACTACTCTGGTGACAGGCACATTAAAAGCCTGACTTCAGCATTATTCAATTCACCCATGTAAGAAAACAACTTGTACCCTTGTAATATTTGAAATTTTTTTAAAAAGATAATTTGATCAAAGGAAAAAAAACAGAATCCAGACACAGACCCACACTCATATACTTTCATTTTCAACAAAGGCACCAAAGCAGTACAATGAGAAAAGGTCAATCTTTTTAAATAAATGTTGGAAAACTAGTCATCCACACAGGAAAAATATAATGACTCCTTACTTCAATCCATAGAAAAAAATTAATTCAAATTGGTTCATAAACTTAAACATAAAAGCAAAAACTATAAAACTTCTTGAAGGAAACATAGGAGAATATATTTGTACATAACCTTTGGATGGTGAAAGAGTTTTTTGAATAGGAAATAGAAAGCCTTAACTGGGTAAGAAAACATTGATAAATTGAACTTCATAAAAATTTTCAAATTTCTGATCATCAAAATGTGATTAACCCGAAATTAAGGGATGCTCTAAAAAAATACCTGACCAGAACTCTGAAAAGTTATCAAGGTCGTGAAAGGCAAGGAAAACCTGAGAAATTGTCATAGAATGGAGGAGACTAAGGACACATGAAAACTTAAATGTAATGTGATACCCTGGAACTGAATCCCGAATTAGATCCTGGAACAGAAAAAGAACATTACTAGGAAACTTGGGAAAATTTGAATGAAGTCTCTTATTTAACAGTAAATAGTAAAGTAGGCTATTAAATAATATTGCACCAATGTTAATTTCTTAATTTTAATAAATGTACCATGATTATATAAGACGTTAACATTAGAGGAAGCTAAGTGAAGGGTATTTGGGAACTCTCTGTACTATCTTTGCAACTCTTCTGTAAATCTAAAATTATATTGAAATAAAAGTACTGAGGGGAAAATAAAGGGCTGTTATGAAAGTGAGTAGGAAAGTTCCAGACGAAAAGAAAATTTATCTCTATATAAAAAATGTATGTGTCTTGTAAGAGACTGTACCCAGAATGTGTACATAACTGCTACGACTCAATAATAAAATGACACACAACCCAATTAAAAATGAGCAAAAGACTAAAACAGACACTTCTCAAAAAGAAGATATGCAAACTGGCCAATAAGCACATGAAAAATTGCTCAACAGCGTTAGTCATCAGAAAAAGTGCAAATTAAAACCACAATGAGATACCACTACACTCCCACTAGAATGGCTAAATTTATAAAGAACACCACCAACTGTTGTCAAGGATGTAGAGCAACCCAAATTTCCATACACTTTGGGGTTGAAAATGAAATAACCACTTTGAAGAACAGTTTGAGAGTATCTTATAGAGTTAAACCGATATATACACCAATACCCAGTAATCCCACTTCTAGATATGTATCCAAGAGGAATGCAAACACTAAGTACACAAAAAGACTTGAACAAAAATGTTCAAATGCTATTTTATTATAGTTACTAGTTATTAAATAAAAATATTTATATTACTAAGTGCCTATTCTGTCATTGGTACTATGCTAAGAGCTTTGTAGATATCAACCTATTTACCCCTCACTAAAACTCTATCTAACTACAGATGCTGTGTATTAATTCATTTATTCCACAAATATTTATTAAAAGCTTATGGTGTGCCAAGTAATGTTTTAGGCACTGGAGACATAGCAAAACAGATGTCAAGTTCCCTGTTCTCTCATAAACTTGCAGACTAGATGGGGAGACAGGTGACAAATGCATTAAGACAACATTGACATGGGTAGAAATGTTATCCCAATTGTATAGATGAGGCTTGCGAGGTGGAGGATGGGATTTGAATCCAGTTTTTTTGACACAAGATCCAGAACCCTTGACCACTATGCTATACTATCACACCAAAAAGAGTACCATATTTCTTGTCTCTCAAGACCATGTCCCTCCTCTCTAGTTGCTGTCACTTTAACAAGTATTAATAGATGGGCATAAAAAAAACTTGCATAAGCAATTTTTCATCAAATTTGCAATAAGAAAAATAAGCTCTCCAGGTTTCTAAAGGGAAAATAAAGACTGCATCTATGGCTTCCATGAGGAAGAGACAAGTAAGCAGAGATCTGAAGTAGAGAGTTGGATATATAAAAGGATGAATGCATAGTATTTTGGCAGACATTGATTCAGAATAGCACAGGACAAATATTCTTCCTCTGTATTCTAATTGGTTTCATATGTCATGTAGATGATTATTTTTGTTCATGACCTCAGAATCATATTCTGCTAATGTTATGAAAATCTGTAAATCAGCATACTATAAGGTAGAAGTAATTTGCCAGGACAACCCAGTTTCCTATACGTTATTTTGTATTTGGTGAGGCTCCATGGCTCCTTTTTTTAACTAGCAATACTAAATTCCATTATATATAGCTATATAAAGAAATGAGGCAACACTACATAAATGGAGTACCAGATCGCTTTTATTCTACTCACTTTGCATTAGTCTCAAAATAATAGATGTAAAATGTGGCATGGAAAATTCACCCTTTGATTAATGTACCCCAACAACCGATATAGAATTATATACAAAGCACATGCTAAATACAATTACCTGAATAAACTTTAATGATTACTGTTTACCGCAATATAAGATAAAATAGCTTTCTGGTAATATCTTTCTCAGTAAGACCATTTATTCATATCTTGCACATTATAATCCAGCAATATCAATATGTAGATGGCTGAAAATCACACTCAGTTCTAATACTTTGCACATTGGGCACATGCTGTTTCTTTTGTCTGAAAAGCACTTATCCAATTTTTTGCATGAGGAAAACCAGCTGAGGCATTACATTCTCTAAAAGTCTTTTCTGACATCCTCAGTGGTGGTAATCATTGGCCTCTTAGAATTGGCTCTATACCTTACATATATTCATGTCCATTCCTGCATTCATAGAATGGTATTGCATCACTTATTTACATGTCTATCCTTTTGGCTTTGTCTGCTAAATATTTCTCAATCCTCCCTTCACATCACCTCCTCCCAGGAGTCCTACTCAAGATATTTCACACCACGAATGGTATTCAAACTGACCAATTAGAATGAAAACACTGGCCTTACACAACCAGCACAGCTCTAGCAGATGAACATGAACCCTTCACTCCAAGCCCCACTGCCACTACCTTAGATGATGGAAGCCACCATCATCTCTGATTTGCCTCTTGAAAACCTCCTCACCTCTAGTTTCACCCCCTTCAATGTCCTCTTTACACTGTGAGCTACATGATCTATACATAATCTATGACATCTCCTCTGAGATTAGGATTGAGTTGCACCTTCTCAGAAAATTCTCCTTTTACATAATCAATCATAAGAACAAAGATCTCCCACTACATCTTTTAAAAATTTCTCTTTCACTACACAGAATTTGTGAATTTTAATTTTTTAAGCCTCGATTTCCACCATAGCCTTGAGAACAATGAATGGGTCTTTTAATTTGCTTATCTATGAGTGTAAATGCCTAACATAATTATCTGGCATTTCGGCTTCACTTAAAAAAAACATTATGGAAAAAAGGCAAGGAGAAAAAAAATTTATTTTCCATGATGATTTGCATGTCCCCAAGTTTTTGCATCTTCTAGCTCTATTCTTTCATCCCTTGAAGTTATATCCATAGTTGCTAGAGGCTCTGAACCATATTATTTCTATACAATAGTCAAGATAATGATGATCAGATTATGGAAACAATCATGACACTAACAGTATTTTGACTATTTGTGCCCATAATGGTAATTGACTGCAGCACAATTTCAAAGAAAAGGATATGCTTACAACAACTGAGAAAGTAGCAACTCCACATATGTACTGAATACATCATTACAGGAGTATTTCTCACAAATAGATTTAGTTTGATAGCAAATGTGATAGTACTATCCTCCATCAAAACAGAGAAGGGGAGATGAAAAAGATAGATCGAAGCAACTAAACAATCTTGCTATTTTCTTCAATAAATTGCATAGGACTATTTTATTTTTATATCCAAAAGTTTATCCTTACATTGTTCTTTTCAGCCTGTAAAATACACAATCTTTGAAAAAAACTGAGGAATATGGAGAATTATACAAACTTTAAATATGCATAAATCCCTATTTCCCAGTTCTACCTTACATAAGTTTTTCTTATTAAGCAAGTAATCAAGAAAAAACTTGTTCATCACTGAAATTGAAAATACAGAATAATGATATTCTTGGGTAAGGAATACATCCAAATTCTATTGTTAAGCACATGTGTACTACATATCTCTTGCCTTCATAAATTGACGGTTGTATTAGTTTGTTAGGGCTAGCATAACAAAGTACTACAAACTGGGTGAGTTAGGCAAAATAGATTTATTGCCTCACAGTTCTGGGGGCAAGAAGTTCAAAATTAAGGTGTCCACAGGCTTGGTTCCTTCTAAGGGTTGTGAGGGAAGGATGTGTTCCAGACCTCTCTCCTAGGCTTGTATAGACTGTCTTCTCCCTATGTCTCTTCATGTTGTCTTCCCTCTCTTGAGTGTCTCTGGGCCCAAACTTCTCCTTTCTATAGGACACTAGTCATACTGGATTAGGACCTCCCCGCTTAACTTCACTTTAATTTGATTACCTCTGTAAAGACCCTATTTCTAAATAAGGTCACATTCAGAGGTACTGGGAGTTACGACTGCAACATATACATTTTAAGACACACAATTCAACCCGTAACAATGGTTAATATCAAGACAAATTTCAATTTCAAAATAGAATTTTATAATAACAGGCTTGGGTTTTAGTAAAGCTCTGCTCCTCTGATTTCCCGTTAAGAAAGTATCCATAGAACTCAAATAAAACTGACCATTAATAGAAATTGCAACTGAAATCCCCCACACTGGAAATGCTAACTACAATGAAGCTGGAGATGAGCTATAATATTACTAAAATTTGCTTCCTCGTCATTTTGTAGCTTTTTCAAAAACAAATTTATTTCAAAGTCAGGCATTTTTGGCCACATTTCATTTGAAGCAAGAAAGCAGATGTTTTTCGTATAGTTGTACTCTTCCCATGCCAAAAATATCAGCTAAGTGTGATTTCATTCCAGAACTTCATGATCATAGCTCTAGGGAGCACAGTGATGTGCTCATCACCTGACTTTTGTCTGAATGGTTAGAAATATGTTTGCTGATTATCTGACCAGAGTGCAGACTCTCTTCTCTCACCTCTTCCCAAGAGTGTCTCCCTTCCCATCCTTCCCAACCCAGTCCAAGTGCAACCTCTTCGAAATGCCAACCCCTTGTTCTAAAACAGTTGCTTCACCCCTAAGTTACTCTTTCATGCATCCACCTGTTTAGTTCCTGCACAGAATACCGTGTAATTTTCTTAACTGCATGTTGACTTGATTATTGTTTGTCTCCTGCACTAGAATAAGCATCATAAGAGAAAACATCTGGTCTGTCTTATTCATCTTTTTATCCCTAGATATATTGTCTGCCCTAGAGCAAATGCTTAATGAGTATTTGTTGAATAAATAAATGAAAACAAGAATGAGACTTGCCTCCTTTCTATCCTTAAATGTACATATATTTTAATGGAGTCATTCTTATAAGGTGTATTGCCCAAAAATGGTCCATGGTATGCATGTGAAATAATGTGCACTAATTAGGAAACATGCATGGTGACTCCACAGTCACAGGAGATTCGTGGCCATTAGACAGCTCTGTAGTGCTCTGAATGTAAATCTGTCCCCCAGATTCCTCAGCCAAGATTAATGTCTACACACCACTTCAAATTCCAGTCATCTCAAACCTATGCTTGAATTCTGAATCAAACCAGTCTCCTCCATTTATGATACACAAGAGTTTAGGAGATTGCTTACTTTTTCTAATCTCTACTTTCTTCACATTAAATACACTTTCGTCTCGGAATTTTTAATGACTTTTAAATGAGAAAATGTATGTAAACCCAAGGCCTTACCAGAGAAAGTGCTCATTTAAGGAATAGCTATAATACCATTCACCAATATTTGTCAATGCTGTCATGCATAATAATGCACAACAGTATATTTAGGTCAGTTAATGTCAATGAGTTCACTTGCAATGTGGCTTAGATAGGTAGAGAAAAGGACCATGTTATACAAGACAGATTCAGTTTCTAAAGTTAATCTCTTCTTTGAATGACCTTTTTAAATTAAAATATCCTTCTGATCATTTTTATATTAAAATTTTCAACAGATTTCTCTAAAATTGTATTTAACATTTTGACTAAATATAAATAGAAGGGGAATTACAATTTTTTAAAAATCAAAAGTAAAAAAAAAAAACGATTTGTTTTCAGCAATATGGGTCTATTATTGGAAAATATGTTCTCTTTTACCCAGGGAATAATTTGCAAAACAGATCATTTTAATTTGGAAAATGAATGAGTATACTATTGCATACAACTGTAGCTGTGAGAAACTCAATTTTACTAGAGATTTTTCTGTTTTTATTTTTCCTAAGCACTTTAATTAGCTAAAAAGAAAAAAAAAGATGTTTAAGTTCTGGTATGCTTCCCATATCCCATTAATTCCACAGTAGATTTAATTTCCTTTAAACATCACTAAATTTTAATTACCATGCAAATGTATTAACTAAGCTTCTTAGAGTTAAAGGTTAGAAGCACATGTAGAAGAGCTGATAAAGGAATTTCCCTCCTTTCCTGTTAATAACAAAAAATAATTTATGAATTGCTACTGTGTGGCTGGAACGCTTTAAGATTATTTCCAATACACTAAAAATGTAATTCTCAAATAGCTTCACAAGATACTCATTAGCATATTCATTTGAAAGGTAAGAAAGTATGTTCAGTTTCAGTCGATGAACTACACAGGTATCAAAAACAGACATAGTAACATCAGTGGGACAAAAAGACATGCAGCATGCAGTCTTAGAAAGGTGTGTGAAGAAGTCAGAGGCAGGATTAACCTGACATACAAAAGTCAGCAGACTCCATGGCCACTTTTCTGCCTGCTACGTTAGGCAGATTTGTCAAGTGGCAGCTGCTTTAGAAAATGAGTATGAACTTCGGAGTGTCACTCACAAACCTTTGAACCTTGACTCTGACATTTACTAGTTGAGTCTCCATAAATATTTGACTTATCTCTCACTTTCATTTTCTTCATCTGCAAAATAATACCTCCTAGCAAATCTGAATATAATAAGACTTAAATAAAGACTTTTCATTGTTGTTGATTAATCTTAGTTCCTTCGGCCATTTATATTGGCTATCAATATTTTAGCTGTATTTGTGGAGTGTTCAGTATATACCTGAAACGGTGCTAAGGGCTTTATACAGATTTTTTTTTATTTAATGTTCAGATTTATTTATTTAACAACCCCATAAAGTAGGTATTATTGTCACCCCTGCTTTGCAGATGAAGAAACTATTTGAACTGGCCTTGCTCGCAGGTAAGTGACTGCTTACCAACCATGTAAGTTGCATGTAAGCTTCTGAAAGAGACACCTGATTTCCTTACAGCAACTTCAGGTTATTACTTCTATGCCCACATTATAGAAGAGGGAAGTTAAGGTAAGAAAGGCAGAGACACTTCCTCAAAGATAAATAATAAGGCATCAAAAAAATTTGAACTTGACATTTTATGACTTCAAGAGCAATGCTGTCTCTAACATGCCACATTTTCCGAATACATGTGCTGTAGGGTTTGCAAAGAAAGTGCAGATCTGTTTCTGGTCTTGGAGGAAGTTTTTAATGGCAATGGATTTTATTATTCTGAGTGCCGCCGCCCGGCACATTTCGTCAAATGTTCACACCGAGAAATTGTGAATTTATTTTGCCCCAAAATTGTTTTGCTCAATCTATGTTCAAACAATCAAACAAAAAAAGTACAATGGACTGCTACCAACAGCCCAGGTGACAGGAAATAAGATAGAAACAAAGCTATGGACCAAGAAACTAAAAAATATTTATAGCCAGGACTATTAGTTTCCAGTTCTTCAATCTACACTTTACTCACAAGAATTAGTAAACATCTCACTTCTTTCATGTCTTTAAGGCAGTACCAATTCATCAGATAGGCCCCTATGCCCTGCTCTGCTTTTGACTGTATTTTGATGGCTCAGGGAGTTCCTATGGTATGAATACCTGAATTACCAGGAAAGATAATGTCATGATGAAGGATATTATACTGAATATTCATTAGGTGTTTGGGACCCCAACCTTTTACAAAGACAGCTGTGATTAAGGTGAAATTGGGGCAAGATGAATAATGTCAGCTGTATGTGATTGTAACTATGGTATCTTTGGGAGGAATAAAAACTCCTCTCTTATTTCTCCTGGGGTTCACATTAGCGACCCAGAGGAAAGATCTCACATCATTCTGGGAGAAATAAAATGGTCACACATGCCAACGGCATCATGAAATACTCGCGATCTGATAGGATATACTGGCTCCTCTGGGCTGGGGTTAACTCAGATTTGAGTTTTCCTCTGAAAATAAATTTGTGCAGCAAACAAGAAGTAAGGTCATTTCAAAAAGAATGTGAGTTAGATGTATAAAGGTTAACTTCATGTTGGCTTCTAAGTGAGGGTAAATAATGACTGTTCTTACTAGTGACTCCAGTTGAAGTCAACTGAAGTAATATAGACCTCATATACTTTTATTTTTGTATGCCTGTGCATCCTGACTGTGGCCTGGAAGAAAACTTGAGGGGGGATTGGTGTAAACTCTCTCCCCAGGTACCCAGTGTAGACTAGCTGGCCCTCACCTACCGCAGTGGTACACTGCCTGTGTCACTGCATCATATGCCAAAAAGGTGTCACAGTAATTCACAGAACTGTGCCTCCAATGCCACAAAAGTCAATTTAAAAGGCTGAGTCTAACCAACACATCCTACCTAAATTCTGGTGAGAAGAAAGGAAGTGTAACTCAGATAACTTACAGATGACAAAATAAAACCAAAAATTTCCGATTTGGTCTTGAAAGAATACCGAGGTACACGTGAAGAGAACTTTATACAACTCTTTCTCTGCTGTGTGGGAAAAGCTTAATATTTTCTTAACAGTTTATACAAAAGAAAAAGTCGAAACAGAAAGAATCCTTTTGAGAACAGGCAAAAGCAGTCATTTTTCAGAATTCTTGAGGTAGGAGGTTCCCAATGATCTATTATAAAAAATGAATTATAAAGAAATTAAAGATCTAGTTTTAATCCATATGAGGGCTTCATACAAACCTCTGCAGTTACTGACATTACCATTCCCTGTTGACATAACTTAACTGAAAAACAGGTGATCTGGACTGACTTCTAATGTTTCTTATGGTGAATTAAAATCCTCTGACTATCCTTGACTTTTATAATAGTTTATAGTAAAAAAGCATATTTGACTATAAAAACGAGAAATCTATCTCTAACTATGATCCCATCATAAAACAGTCTTATAGGTGATGCTACTTGACTATACAATTATTCTTGATTATGGAGAGCACAACATTGATAAATACCACCTCCTGCATAAGCGAAAGCTTTCTAAAAACTGCTCTACATATACCCACACATCAGAGAAATGTTTTGATTCATGCAGGGTAACAGAAAGGAGACATTGATAAAGTCACCAAGTATACTGAGAAGTCGCCTTAAAGCATGCTCATTGTTTTCAAATGTAGAAAAAGACATTTCCAACTGCAATTTATAAATTAAAATCAGAATTTTTTGTGTCATACCTACAACACAAGCTACTGAATTAAACTTCAATATGAAATTGTAGTTCAAAGTGGAATTTATTAACTCTTGAAACAAACTGCTGTAGGAAGCAATAGTGGCACCAAAATAACAAAAGATACCTTTTGAGTTTTATAAGGTTAACAAAGAACAGTAAGCAGCTTCAGGGCAGAGTTTATGAAGTGGTAATGAACATGTTCAGTGGCCATTACAGAAGCTGTAAAGAAAGGTTAAGTTTCAATGTCACTATTTTGAAAACCGCTGTGCCCTTTAGCACATACTAGAAAGGAGAGGAACAGGCAGGTCAGAGGTTCCCTTCTGGAGACTATGAGCCACAGCTGAGCGGATAATAAGTTGAAAAGTGAATAAGAATCGATCCACGCACACATATAGACTCACAGAGTGCAATGACCATGTGTTTACTGCGGTCGTTTCAATTATCTTGCAGTTGAAAACTGCATCTGTTTGGAAGTACAGTAATTACATTTGGCCTACACTAAGGCATTACCCCTTGTCTGAACAGAAACTATCTTCCAGAAGCACACTCATGAATTTATGCAGAAGGCTCTATGGAGCTCTCCTCTAACTCCTTACCATTCTCAGAATCATTCCACAACTGAAGGTGGCCACACAATCTGCTGATGAAGGGAACATCAACAGAGTCTCATACTGAAGCCTTTAGGATTTAACAAAGGTACTTCAAATAAAAAGATTGTCACATTGGAGAAGCTATTTTTGGAGAATCTTGTTACAAGTAAGTCTCATTAAAGGTTGAGGCATTTAAATAAAATGTAAAGACTATCAACAAATGGTTCATAATTACTAAAGGGAATGCAAATAAAATGGACAGGACTAAATTCAGAAAAAAAAATCCCAGGGACATTTTTATGGGAAATTAAAATAATCAATAACATCTCAATTTAAGACTATAAATAAAAGGATTTAAAGTGAGCAAAGGTGAGGAAAGATGAAATTTTACAAGTCACTCTGCCGTTTGTTTTTTAATCTACATATTTTTTGATACAAAATTTAAGTCCAAGAAATCATTACAATAAGCAAAGCAAATAGAAAATATATTTTGATTTTTTAAATGACATCTAACACCATGATTATTTTTTCTTTTTATGGTTCTCTTTTCCAATGTTGGTTTTCCCTCGTTAGCCAATGTGGATACTGTATTAGATTTTGCATTAAAATAGAGTATAAAAAGGGCCATAGCTACTTTCTTTTAAGATAATTTAACGCCAAGTGAAATATAAGGACATTAAAGGTAAAAGGAAAAAGTTCATAGCAACTTTAAAAAAAAAAAACATACCTTCCAAATAAACATGAGATTATGTGAGTTGTATTAATATGCGTTGTATAACAGATTAATAAATAAACTGCTAGATGTCAGGGTGCTTATTTTGTGTTACCTATAACCTTGAACCCTTAGCTAACTGATACTCAGTTCTTTGTCATAAAACAAAGGTATTAAAACTTGGTGAACTATAAGATGCCTTTTAGTTTACTAATATTTATTTGTAGACTTTAATAAGAACAAATCTTCATGAAACTATGTAGTTACAAAATGAAAGGGTTTCATTACTTATTTTAGTCTGTTCAACTTCTTAATATTCAGTTACTGGCTACCCACTATTTCATCTCTTTTTTCAACTTCTTTGGGAATGGTGTCCCTTTTGACATAATGAAATACCACTCATATGCATCAAAGCTTATTTTTAATGAATGCTTACTGTACACAGGAAAAATCCTAAAAACTATGGATGTTATCATATTTAATCTTCCATCAGCTCCAGGAGGGAGATTTACTTCATTTTATGGTTGAGGAAATTAAAGTCCATAGATTAATCACCTAAATGCACATGTGCTTGAGCTGGCCATCTGGGTTCAGACCATGTAATATCGTGAAACTGGTTCACAAAAGTACATAGAACCTATGCCAGTTGGTACTCTTGCTAATTCCGGAGAAGTTCTATTGTTTTGGTGCAGGTCTAACACTATGGATAAAGCATATTTGCTTTCTTGAAGGAACGAAAAAGGAGCGAAATTCCTCATTGCAATTTGCCACATTAGAGCTCAACGATCAATAAAGCTTGCCAAACAGTCAATAGTTGCTGCAATACATTGCCTCAGAAAACAGGTATAAAAACCATGTTTGCTGGTTTTTAGGGTTATCTGCAGGAGATCTATGTCTTGGCCGTGACTAAGAACATCTACGATTTCTTATGTAACGCTTGACTAAGTGTGCCAATTCTTCAAACCTAGACAAATCTGTGGACAGACAAGCTGGAGGACCATTGGTTTTACTGGTTTCCTGAGTCTACCCAAGACATTAAAATGAAATGGTGCTTAGCAAGTCCAAGCCAGCCCTTTAGGATTTACTACTCAGGTTTATCAGCTTGTTAAAGGAATGTATTTGGAGCTTGCTCCGTATACTTTATCCATGATCACCAAACCCTCCAGCACTCCTACTTAATGCTTTAAAACAATTTTTTTTTACCTTGATTATACTCCCAATAACTTGCTTCCTGAATTAGTCAGTAGAGCAGTGGATTTAAGCTTATAAAATCTGAATTTTAGTTGAAACTCTACTATTTAGTAACCATATAACTTTAAGTATTAGGAATGCACTTATCTCTGGATTTTATTTTTGAAAAAGAAAAAGGAAGAGAAGAAGGAAGAAAGGAAGGAGGGAAGGAAGGAAGGAAAGGAGGGAGGGAGGGAGGGAGGGAAGGAGGAAGGGAAGAAACACAAACACTATTTATGTTCTCCTCCCAGAAATGGTGGGAGGATCAAATGAGGTAGAGTATATCAAGGTATTTTTAAAATCCTCAAATGTGGTAAAAATATTAATGTCGTATTATCATCATAGGAAGTTATTTATACTCAATCAGGAAATAGCATTGGTAAAACATAATCAAGTTCAAAAAGTGATGGATCTTAAAGCATGGCAAAAGACCATATCTAAACCAAATTATGGTGGTTGAGATCAGAACAATTTTTTTACAATGTCAAAGTTATAAATCTCTGCCTCGATAATGCAGGTAAATCAAACTTCGAAAGCAGAAAGGGCCAGGTCCTCTGAACATTTGTATTTTATTTTACTATTTGTCACACTCTGAGAATAACCTTGACCTTGATGACTACTTCCAAAGGAGTCAGAGAAGACTGAGTTGCCTTTCTAGCATTACTCAGCTGCACAATCAGTTCTTTTATTTTTCCTCTATCATAGAAGTCAAGTAGAAGCTATAAAGCCACGTATTAGGGCATCTGCACTTCCCTAGGTGAAATCCCATGCTATTTATAGTAAGAAGAGTGTCATTTTCTGTACATGAACTTTGGACCTTTGTCTTTTGAAGATAAAGCTCTTGATAGCCTGGTGTACATTTAATAGCCCCCTAGGTGGTATCACACATTTAAGATTAGACATATTTGAAACAGAAACAAAACTATCTCTGGAAAGAGCTAAGAGTAGTCAGTGCCCTGTTTCGCATTTAGCTTTCCAATAAAATTCTTCTCCAATATATGAACAGAGATTAGCCTATAGAAATATTAACATCTAAAAACCCTACTGCAGACTCCTGCAGGCACAACACCTTGAAAGGATTATTCCCCCAGAGCTCTACAGAGTGAGCAAATTACTTAATTCTGAAAAACAACTGCAAAATATTTTGAAGGAAAGAAGCACACTTTCTGATAAACAACACAACCCCTGTTTGTCAGCTGTTTTTCTAGCCTAATAAACAATGATTTTTTTTCCTAGTTTTTTCCAACTTTGGTTGCAGATTTAGAAATAAAAATCTTGTGCTTTTTTTTTTTAATCTCAAAGATTTTCAGGATTTAATAACTGAGAGGATATATTAACCAATCATTTTCTTCTCCCCACAGAAACGGAACTAGGTGCTAGAAAGGGGGGAATAAAGAAGTTAAAAAGATTTACTCAAGGTCACACACTAGTGAGTAGGTATCAGATTTGGAATTTAGGCCTCCTGAATCCTAGCCTAGTATCTAGGATTCTTGTTTAACACACAGCTTTTCTGACCATTAAATTTTCATGTGCTTTTAAAATTATCATTACCCTTGGTTTGGTTTCCATTCTATATAAACAGAGGTCATGAGTGTGTCAGACGTTTTATGGCATCATGCAAAATTAAATTTGTGTGTGTGTAATATTATTAATAGATATTAATTTTTTGAGATTTATTACATGCAGAGAACTTTAATAAGCCTTCTACATATACTAAATCATTTAATGTTTAGAATAATCTTTTGAAGTTGATGCTATTATTATCCATGGTCTATAGATGAGAAAAATGATGATTTAACAATAATTTGGACCACATTATATAGGTAGTGAGTGGCACAGCCAAGACTCCATGGCCCAGATCTTTATAAGCACAGTGCTTATAAAAACATCAAAGGAAAAATGTGCGTCCTACAAATTTTCACAAGTAAACCTGCCTTTATTGGTTTTAAGAAAGAAAACTTCATTTTTACCAGTTGGAGAAATAACAACCAAAAGCATTTAGTTCTAATCAAGCAATAAAAACTAGATTGTGTTGCATTCTAGTTTTTAAATACATTTCAACCAATTTCAAAGACATTCAATGTTAAAAGATGTTCAAGGATTGCAGTTAAAACTTGACTCCATCTGATAGGATAAATTACTTCACTGCTGACTTTCCTTGCTTTTCTTGTATCTGAAATATTATGGCATATTTTCTAACTGATAAGTCACAACAATTAAACCTAATTTTATATACAATCTGGTACTCCTGCTTAGCTCTGCTCTTTCGTTTAGTTTTTAATCATAGCCATGATTTTAGTTTACAAAATACTGTCTGCCTACAGAGGTCAAGTTGTATCTGCTGGCCAACAAAAAAGAATCATTCTTTGAGGAGTCCTGCATATTCTCCTGTCACCTCTATTGATATGCAGATCCTTACATAACTGTAGCACTACTGTGATAATACAAAGGCTTCCAGAGAAAATTTCAAAAATCAACTGAAACATCCTTGAGTAAAAACTGCAGGTTGAATGGAAGCAATGATATAAACTTATGAACACAACTATGATTTTGTTGCACTAAAACTTCTTACAAGGAAGAAGTACTAATAATAGAAATTATAGGTTATTCTAATGTTAATTTAATTCTTTTCCTGCGTAACTACTATAAGTCAGACCATTTTTGAGCTATACCTGCCTGTGGTTGAAAACAGTCAAGATAACAGACATGGTCCTGACCTTATGAAACATAGTCTAATGGGCTATGGGATTATTTCTTCTGTAGAACAAAACTTCTAAGGAACAAGAGTAGAAAAAATTTTATTAATTCTAATTCTTAATCAAAATATTAATCTTCCCAAAGCATCATTAGGTCATACAACTTCACAGTTTACTAAAAAGCAAACGGGAACACAACGTACAATCATTCTGTACAGCAGAATGGTGACCACAGAACATGCAGGACTCTTCAAAGAATGATTCTTAATTGTTGGCCAGCAGATGCAATTTGACATCTTTAAATAGATAACATTCATTTCTGAAGTTCATACACAGAAATTTTGGCTAAACCAAAGGGGAGAGCTAAGCAGGAGAACAGTTTGTACATAAAATGAGGTCTAAATGTTGAGACTTAAGCTAGTAAGTGTACAATGTCTTAGATGTAAATGTAAGGAAAGCAGAAAACTTAGCAAGGAACTAATTCAGCCTATCAGATAAATAAAGTCAAGTTTTATCTGCAATCTTTGAAAATCTTTATTAATATAGAATGTCTTTGAAATTGGTTGAAATGTATTTATATTACACAACAGAATGCAATGCAATCTGTTTTAATTTAAAATCTCAGACTAATATGAGGCAAAGAGCCTCATGTTATTTTCTATAATTCTTCCACTTTTAATACTAATGATGTTTTGCTTCTTACACTTTCTGTAATATTAATTAATAAAATGTATTTCACTATGAAATCACATACTTCCAACACAATTCTTATTTAATGTAAACAATTTCTCATTCATATAAAGTCATAGCAGATATATAAGAAAACCAAGTAATAATATGCAATTTAATATGCTACATTTTCTATTTCTTGTTTACATACAGAGTACTTCATCTTTTATTCAGTACTTATTGCTCTAAAAAAAGGACTAGAAAATTGTTTTCTGTAATGACCAGGCAGTAAATATTTTGGTCTTTGCAAGCCCAATGGTCTCTCTTTAGCTACTCAATTCTGCCTTGACAGTGCAAAAAGCAGATATAGACAATATATAACCAAATGGGCAATGAATGTGTTCCAACAAAAGTTTATTTACCAAAACAGGCACCTGGCCAGATTTGGCTGACCTCTGCTCTAAAACATCAATAACTTTTTGGCCAACATTACCCAAGTAAAGATGAGCATGATCATCAAACTCATGTCTCGCTGAAATCCAGTTTTAAAAAATAAAATATCCTAATGTATCATTGTGTCTTTGAAGATAAAATTCCATAATTATCTTTTAGAAGGAGAAATAAACCTATAGACCACTAAGAATCAAATAGTATTTAAATCGTGATTTAGTAAGTATTCTATTTATGAGAGTATTATATCTGTATTTTTTATGAAAATATATGGAACTAAGATACAACTGTCAAAAGACCAAGCTTCTCTAGATACATCAAATCAGAAACTTAAAATCATTCTAATGCAGCAATTCTTTAATAAAAAATCATCCATCTAGTATAGATATTTCATTTTGCACAAAAAAAATGTATATTTGGTAAACTCATGCATAATAGCATAGAATACCAGCTTCATTCTAATTGGCCTAGATTGAACTACAGATAACACATTTTCCTGTCCAAGGACATAGTCTTTTTAAGCTAACACATGTGGCATTGTTATTTCACAATATATCTCATTCTACTAACGAGTCTAACTTAAGTGTACCAGTATTAATGCAACCTGAGGGCAGTAAGTTCTTATTTAAACAGAAAAAATAATCATTTCATACTCAATTATGTATGCGTGTGTGCATGCATACAAGCATGTCTATGTAATTGCATGCTGTTGACAATGCTGCCCTAGTTTATACAAATTCTTTCCTTCTACAATTTCTAAGCTTTTGTCTTTTTTCTCAAAGGCACATTTGTCTTAACTAACACAAAAGCTACAGTTCAACTACAGAGTTTCTAAATCCCCTAAAATGTATATGTAGATTTTCTCTAAACTTCAGTAACATATTTTGAGATATTTTCTAGAAATCTTGAACTTCATGCACAATGGAACCATTCTTTGCTGAATGAATGCACATAATTAAAACTGTTCAGTAGAACTGATTGACAAATTGATATATTCAAAACTGTCAAACCAATTATCAACTGAGGCTATTGTAACGGGAGAGCCTTGATGGTCCTCAATCTTTAGGTGATCAAGTCTCTGGATATAAGTCACGTTCTGATTTAGTATGGAATCCAGCCGAGTGTCACTGTGAAATGGGTATATGAGGCAACATCCACACACAGTATGTCGGTTACACTGTTTTATTCTCTGGCTATAACTGCTCTCAACAATAAATATCTCTTCTTTATTATTGGGAGTTAAATCATTCATATTTCAAGTAATGGACAACAGAGTTTAGACACAGCATGTGATGACAATTTGGCTTACTACATTCGAAAAGTTTTCCCATTTTAATAAGGTTTACAATGGGCAAGATAAAAATGGAATGAATGAAGCAGGGACTACTGCTTTAAATCTAAATTTTACTGGATAAAATTAAATGAATAGAAGGGAGCCTCAAGACTATCCCTTCAGTGGTAATTCATGTTGGTTCTTTGTGGCCAAGCAAGTAAATCCTATGCAAGAAAAGACTGAAATTGAAATAAAACAACCACTTTTTACATGTTTAAAGTGATCAGCAATATAAAAAAACTGCAAAAACATAATACAGTGTTTCAACGTATTTTATGTTAGTGATAGTGAAAATACCTCATGCATATATTGAAATAGAAATGGTAGCCTAAGCTGTGAAGTTAAAAGACAACCATATTCGGATGGTTATATAACATTTGTTCATTTGGCCAAGAATCAAAAATAATCTTTGAATATAAAAATCCCATTCACAATAACCAAAAAACTGTAAAGTACTGAAGAACAAGTTTAACAAGAATTACGTAAGGCCTATGGGAATAAATTTAACGAGAAATGTGCAAGACCTACATGGAGAAAACTAAAATTTTACTGAAGAATATAAAAGAATAAGTATAAATGGGTAAACATATCATGTCCTTTAATAGAAAGAACCAATCTTGTTGAGAAGTAAGTTTCCTTCTATATTCTTCGATAAATTTCAAAGCAATTACAACAAAAATAGTAGGAGCACATTTTTTACTTGCCAAAATTGAAAGATTAAATGAAAGTATAACTATTTCATAATGGTCAAGTATAATTAAGTGGAAACATAATCAGAAGAGATTTGTCTTATATTTAACATTAGAACAATTAAAACCACATGGTGCTGGCACAAAAATATAGCAATATATTAATGAAGCAAATTACAGAGTAAAAACACAGATCTAAGGGCATATGAGATTTCCTATATGGCAAAGAACTTTTCAAATCATTAGCAAGAAGGATGAATCATTTTCATTAAATTTTATTGTGACAATTATCTGTCAATCAATCTACCTACCTATCAATGTTTCTGCTTTAGAAATTACCACAAAATACATTTCAAATGGATTCAATATTTATGTTGAAAAATTCCATACAATATTGTAACAACACTGGAATATTTATTTTTTAAAAATCTTGTGCACAAGACTTTTCAAAGTCTGAAAAGCAAGATCCAAAAGCCATAAAGTAAAAGATGAACATATTTTAGTATATACAAACAATGCTTCTGGACAATAAAAGATACTATTCACAAAGTTATCACATAAGGAAATATGTGTGCAATATGTAACAAAGGCTAAATAGCCTTAATATGTAAGGCTTTCTAACAAATCAGTAAGAAACAAATGAATCTTCCAATAGAAAAAAAAAATGAGTAAATGACATGAAAAGGCAATTCAGAGAGAAAGAATACAAATGGCCTATAACACAAAAAGGGGTTTGAGATGGTTAACTGGTAATATAAGTTAATTAATTCACGGAAATAATCAATTTTACCTACTGATAGTAAAGGTGGAAAGAAGGTATGTACTGAGAAACATACCCAGGATTGGTCGGTGTGTGTGCAAATGGAACTCTCATACACTGGTGGTGTGATTATAAATTAGCACATGTTTAAGGAAGCACAGCTTTGTAATAAGTATCAATATCTACAATGTATATGCTTTGGGGTCCAGTAATCCAACTCCTAAGAATTTATAAGGGGAAATAATTTCATAAGTGCATCAAATATTAACATACAGGAGTATTTAATATATTTTATTCATAATAACAAATACTCCCCAAATGATTAAAATGTCCATCAACAGAAGACTGATTTAATAAACATGGTGCATTCATACAATGAAATTCTATGCAAATATTAGAAGAATTATAGATGGCATCAAAAGATGTTCACAAAATATTAAGTGCAAGAATCATATTTCAAAACATGATGTATGATACTACCCTATTTAATTTCATGTGCATGCATGTGAATTACCATGCAGTCTGAAGGTTTTGTGGTCACTTTGCTAATAGCACTAATGTCTGAGTGATGACATTAATAGAGATCTTAAATTTTCATTATAGTTTATTATATTTACTGATTTTTCTATAACGGACAGAAATAAGTAATAATTCTGTCAAAACATCCCAGAATATTAATAAAACTGTATGACAGAGAAATCCACCTGCTTTACAAAGCAAATATAACAAACAGCTGGAAGTGTTTATATCTTGCATTTAATTTTCTTAATTTCTAAATATAGAAACTCCTTTCCAGAACTTAAGAAATTTGTATAAGGCTTAAATGTTATTAGTGACAGATCCAGGACAAAACCAGGGCTGCCCACTCTCCTGCTTTTGATATGAATATTGATCCTTTAACAATAATTATATACATAATCCATTAAAAATGGAAGAACATCATTTAACCTAAGGATTGTTTCCTTTCAGCAGAAATACAGAACTTGGTAATTATTTTAAAATATTGTACATATATAGTGTGACATATGATATATCTAGCATAATTTTATTCTTAATTTTTATTAACTCAATTGAATATCTGATAAAGTTAAAAAAAGAGATTAGAATCATTTTGTTTGAAAAAATTTTTCCGAAATTTGAAGACCATAAGTGCATTCAAACTAAAGTACACATATATGCACACATAGATGAGTTACTTATAAAATGAGGTGGCTTACTTATAAAACTGTTATATTCTACTAAAAGACAAATATTAGCTGTAATTTTTACATGAAGCACATTTTCATGATACTTGCATTGTAAAATGGATTTAAAAAAAATTTTAAGTTATTACATAAGATTCAAAGCTTAAATAAATATCTAGGGTCAAATTTTCCTATATATCTAAAGTGATTGGGTCAAAATAATAGAATGTATTAAATAGATTTATAATTATATAAACTTTATAATATATCATTATGGATCAATATATGTCATTAATATATGCATCAATATATTAGTATATCATTACATATAACAAATGTATAATTTATAGATTTTTCTCTCTGAGGGGCTTCAGTCAACAAAAAGTCAAAATAACAGGATCTAGATAGAAAGACATCATTTTTATCTAAATTTAAAAATAAAATAGTAGAGTGAAAATTGATGTTTAGAGATTACCTATTTAATTAAAATGTTAGCTAAATCATATTAGCCTAATGTGCATACTAAAATATCAGTATTTCCTGATATTTTTCAGACATCTTAAACTAAATAACTGATGGAGATATTATTTATTCATTCACAGTACCAAACACTTTGCCATGTGTTCATTCCTCCCCCTATTTCACCAGTTTTATTGAACCTTTCTAAATTTAGAATTATGAGTATTTTCAACATCTGTGTCAAAAAATTAGTGTGGATGTTCTAAATGGCACTTTTTAAAAATAAAATCGGAGCTGGAAAATGTTTTCCCTCCTTCTCATGCTTACCATTAGTAAGTGTCCCCTGCCTCCTACTTTATCCCTTGTGAAGATGCTTAAGACACTTTCACCACGTCATAGCATCCACGATCTCTCAATATCTCCTCTGCATAGCTCTTAAGGTACTAGAAAATTAAGCTTGCCCTACATACGCATCTCACCATTTCTGTCCACTTATTAGCTGTGCAGTCTTGGGAATTATATAACCTCTCTAGTCCTTAGCTTCTAGATTTGTAAAAGGCAATACTTTTACCTAGATCATGATTTTTGTGAGCATGAAGTGAGATAGTCATACACATCCTAAATTTTCATCTTTCCAACATTATTATTGCTAACATGTAATGGCTTTCTTCACACTGTCCATGCCCCGCTGCACTCTCCCACAGGACTGTTCTTATTTTCCATCGACTCAAATTGTACTGATACTTCTTGCCTAGTTCAAGCTCTCCCTCTTCCATCAAACCTTCCACAAATTCTACCCCCTCAATCCAACTGGATCTATAATGTTGCAAAAGCTCATATTGTAACTAGAGATTGGTCAATTGTGGTCCAATTCCTTTATAAGTGATAATATTAGCTTTTAACTTCACTATGAAACTAGTGTCCCTAAGACAGTTACCTCTCAGAAAGTACCTGTGTCAGAGTCCCCTAGAGAGCTTTTAGACATGCCGAGTCCTGAATCTCACCCCAGACCTAATGAATGAGATTCTGAGCATACCTAGGCTTAGAAATATGAATATTAACACTAGACTCAGATGATTACCGTAGAGTGAAGTTTTGAGAATCACTGTAAAAATGTAATTCTTAACCTTTTATTTCAAGTCCTCTACTGAGGGATACACCACTCTCCTGAAACATTCTTCTCACCATCAACCCTTCACTTCTCCCCTGAGGCAACTAAAATTAATCCTTCTGGATTCTAAAGAAAGCCTTAACCCCTGTGTAAGAGATAGTAAGGTATCTCATATCTTTCTACTATACGGTCTAATTGTTATGGTGACAGTTAATTTAGCACTTCATAAATATTTCCTGGTAGACTAATATCTGACAGTCCTTCAACTCCTCCAACAAATTCATTCCATATTTATTGAGCATCTACTAATTGTCAGGCATGTGCTAGGTACTGGGGATGCATGCAAGCACTGTCTACACATTTGTGCACCTCAAAAATCTCTGCTCTTCCTCTACGGCTTACTCCTGTATTGCTTTACTAAGATACATGCAGATTCACACTAAAAAATTTCATTAATTTAATGGTTGCTATTACGTTAAGAAAGAAGTTATTTCATCTTCAATTGCTCAAGCAATTACTTCTAAGTTAAGACTTCCTGGCAGGTAAATAGGCAGTAGGTGCCAAACCACAGAGCAAGGAAATCAAACTTGGCAATAGATGCACCGATAGATGTTAACAAAAAGGAACACCAGTAAGAGCCAATGGGCTAAACATATCCCTCATGTTTTTCCATATAAATCACAACAGGGTATTACAAACCCATTTCTCTCCTTCTTTAATAAGATATATATTTTGCAAATAAAACACACTACTGGAAGGAACATATAAATCTTGTGTTTGCATCTTTTAAAACTCATAACCATCTTATTTCTTCTTCCTCTTTTAAGAGTCTCCACAGTATTTTTATGTCATCCCAAAAATGTAAAGCGATTTTGGAAAAACTAAGTAATATCAGGATAGAAACAGAGTAAAGAGTAGCTGTGTAAATATGAGTGAAATTAATATATAAAACTTAAAAATAGACGTTGATGTATATGCTGTTTAGATTCAGTTTGCTATTTTGCATATGATTTGCATATAATTGTTAGTGGTGCATAAGTAAAAGTAAATAACGTGTTCCTTTATTTTTAATTAATCTATAGCTAAAATTTTGGCTAATAATTTACAACCAGGCCGGGCGCGGTGGCTCACGCCTGTAATCCTAGCTCTGGGAGGCCGAGGCGGGTGGATCGCTCGAGGTCAGGAGTTCGAGACCAGCCTGAGCAAGAGCGAGACCCCGTCTCTACTAAAAATAGAAAGAAATTAGCTGGCCAACTAAAAATATATATACAAAAAAATTAGCCGGGCATGGTGGCGCATGCCTGTAGTCCCAGCTACTCGGGAGGCTGAGGCAGTAGGATCGCTTAAGCCCAGGAGTCTGAGGTTGCTGTGAGCTAGGCTGACGCCACGGCACTCACTCTAGCCCAGGCAACAAAGTGAGACTCTGTCTCAAAAAAAAAAAAAAAAAAAAAAATTTACAACCTGTATTTAATATGATTCCTTTTTTAAAAAGAAAGATAATGAATAAAAAAGAAATTGTCATTATGGTCATATGTCTGCATATGTTTGTAAGATCACAGAAAGGGCATGGAAAACACACAACACATTACATTGGTGGTGGTCCCGCTATGCATTTTTTTGAAATAAAACTATAAAAATATTCATGGCCTGTTAAGTGAAAATGTGGACTATAATATTCTGCCTACAAAATAACTCAAGCATTGTGTAAAATATGAATAAGGAAATAGGCAGGAATTAGAAGGTAATATAGGGAAATTAAAACAGTTTTAATGATGTGATATGGATATGAATAATATTTGCCTTTGATGTTTGTTGGTATTTTAAAATTGTTTTTCCCACAGTGTGCCACTAAACAAATGAAAATGGCAATTAAGCACAAAAACCATTACCCAATAAGAAAATCTTTTCCCTACTTACTTGGAGACAAAAGCATAACACAATTCTTTATACCAGTGATTCTCAACCTATGACAATTTTGCCCCCAGGGCACATTTGGCAATTTCTGGAGACATTTTTAGTTTTTACCACTTTATGAGTGCCACCAACAACTAGGAGGTAGAAGCAAGGGATGCCGTTAAGCATCTTACAATGCACAAGACAGTGCCCCACAAGAGAGAATCATCTGGCCCCAAATGCCAATAGTTTCAAGGTTAAGAAACCCAGCTACAAAATGACCACAAAACAAGTCAGTGCCTCTCTCACCAAAATTAAGCCATCCTCCCCAAGAAAAATACTTTCTCTGACTTAGATTCTTGTAGGAATTCCCACGAATATTTAATCACTTCCAGGGAAGAGAGCCAAAATACACAAGATTCATTTTGTTTCTCAAATATGAAGCTAAAACACACAGGATATGTTTCATTTCTAAAATATGAAACTTACCAACCTCACTCACTTTAACTCTTGCAGCGTAAGCACATAGATCATTACTTCATATCACAGCCGAGCAAGAACATTGTTGAAGGAAAAAAGCAACACTAAGGAATTTTCTCTAAGAATTAACCAAGAGAAACAGACTGAGAAACTGGCACTATCAAGTGGGTATGGTTTAAAAATAGATGAAGTAATTCTCCTAGAGATGTAATCTTTATAATGAACCGCATTTAGATTATGTGGGGTGGAGGTAGGAAAGATTGGGGAAGAAAAAAGAAATTCAGAAAAGAAAAGAAACTCAACCACCTTTAAGAGGATTATTTGCAGAAGGAATTATCAGTAAACATAAATATTCATTCTATAAAAAAAAGTTCAGTTGAAAATAAGGTCTTGATAATAAAAGGATAAAAAGGGAGGAGGCCAAAAGGTGTGGTCTTTTCACATAGTGCCTGCCCACAGCCTAAAACCACTGAGACAGTTCACAGTTCTTGACATAAACCAGGCAACCCTGCCTAATAACTGCCTATTATAAATTACTGGTCTTAACGGTTCCCTGACAGATTTTGTTGAAGCAGTGGAAAATTATTAGACAAGCTAACAAATGGCATCCATTCACAATGAAAGAAATCATGACAGAAGCAACATCTTCAGCTCCTCAAGAGCTTATATAAATCTTTCTTTATTGCTTGGTTTAAATTGTGCCCATAGATGTATTATAAAATATGTTTCTCAAGGACAGGAAACATATATTTAATACACACTGACTAAAGTATCTACTTGAAAAATTCATTTTAATAAAATTAAGATTTTTTTTTTCCAAGTGGAGTGGAAAAACTGTAATAACTCATGAAGGATTCGTTTATTTGATCTACTCACTGTTTCCAAAAAAATAAGAATAAAAACAATAAAACAGGGTACACATGGGATGGAAATGATTCAAAAATGTGACTTTGCTACATTTGAAAGTGCAGTATAACCAGACGGCTCTAAGATTGAGAGATGTGAAGGCAGTCATTTGCTAGCTGTGTAACCTTGAACAAGTCACTTAACCTCTCTGGGCCTCGGGTTCCCCTTTAGTAAATAGATGGATAGTGGCCACCTCAGTTTGTATAGGAGGATTGACTGACACAATGCACATTAATACAATACCTACACAAGTTAAGTACTCAATAAACAGTACTGCTATGATTTGGATATTTGTCCCCTCCAAACCTCTTGTTGAAAATTGATTCCCAATGTGGCAATGTTGGGAGGTAGGGCCTGGTGGGAGGTGTTTGGGTCATGGGGACAGCTCCTTCATAAATAAATGCCCTTCCTTGGGGCGGTACGTTCTCACTCCATTAGTTCCAGTGAGAGCTGGTTGTTAAAAAGAACCTGGCGCCTTCCCCTCTTGCCAGGTGATCTCTTTGCACGTGCTGCAGTTTCTCTTTCCACTTTGTGCCCTAAGTTGAAGCAGCCTGAGGCCCTCACCTGATGTAGATGCCCAATCTTGAACTTTCCAGCCACCAGAAGAAACCTCATTTCGTTATAAACCACCCAATCTCAGATATTCTGCTGTACCAACGTGAAACGGACTAGGACAAATAGCTATCATTATTTTATTAGTTCATGGTGATGATGATGGAGAATGTTGAACACAGCACGAGAGAAGGAGGAGGAGGTGACAGAGAGGAGAAGGACAAAGAGGAAAAGGAGGAGGAGGAAACAACAGCTTGCTAAAATTGAGTAGGAGAGCTTCTAAGTATAATTTATTTAGAATTAAACCTGCCTATGGTCACTGAGCCTTCACACCCCCTTCACCCTGCTTCACGCTTCCTGAGTGACCTCGCTTACCTGTTCTCCACAGCAACCAATTTTACCCTCTAATCTCAATAGGATGTGTCTTCTACATCACAGAGAGTACACAGGTATTCAGGCAAGAAAGCCTTTAGTTCCCATCATGCTATCCTGACCCCACATCTCCCTTTGTATCTTTAACCTGCTGCCTTCTAAATGTTATTTCTCCTCCAAACTAAAAATCCCCCCCCTTTTATTTTGCAATGTCCCTCTCCCTAGTTCCCTGCAGACCCAAACGTTTCAAAAGCATAATCTTCAACCACTAAAAAACTCCTCTTGCTGCCTTATTACCAATGAGCTGCTATTACTGTCTTTGGGAGACGAGTCTCGCTCACATCTTACTTCAATTGAACATTCTGGCATTCAACACAGCTGACCATTTGCTTCTCTTTTAAACCCTCTTGTGCCTCAGCTTCTACCCAGGGGTCTCACACTAACTCTCTGACTGCTGCTTACACATCTCTTCCATGGGCTCCTTTTCTGTTTTCCAGCAATTACAATTCCAGTCCTCACCAGATCTTTATTTTTAGCTGTCTTCCCATTTTTCCTTTTTAATTGTATCTGTTCATACAATTATAAGCACCACTTATATACTGACAATGTTCAAGGCCATCTCTAGTCCTAACTTCTTTCTCAGCTGTACACCTGTATTTTCTAATAACCCACTGGTGATCTCCACAAGGAGATTCCATGTGTACAGAAAAATCAACGTTTTCCAAACTGAACTCACTGTCTGCCCACTTGCCTCCCCTCCCACAGCCCCACTGCCCTTCCTTTCTTCCCATATCAGTAAATGGCACTATCAGAAACTTAGGGTTCACCAAGTCCTCTTACTTTCACTTTGTAAATACCCTGATTTTATATCTTCTCTTTTACATCCCTGACTTATCTTGTAAATTCTTCCTGCAATTTTGCAGCTGGTTTTCATCTCATCTCCCAACCTTTGGTTTTGCTCCACTTCAATCCACCCCACACACTTTTAGAACTATCTTCCAGAGGTGTGAATCTATTCAGGCAATTCTTCTATTGACATCCTTTTATGGGTCCCTGCGGCTTTTGGGACAAAAATGAAGCTCTTGAGCAAGACATAAAAATGGTCTTCATGATTCAATCACCACTTTTGGCACCAACACCAACATTAGACCTTCCTCACTCCCACTCCAGCCTTTTTAAGCTACTTGCAAATCCCTAACACTATTTATTTTGCCTGTATAGCACCCTCCTATATGCCATTTTTTTCTACTTGGAACATCTATCCACACACCTTTAACCCCCTTCTTTACCTGGCTAATCTCTATGTAATACATCAGTATTCTACATTCCCACCATGCCCTGTGTATTTCCTCCTTCAAAGCACTTAGAACCTGACATTGTGATTCTTTCGACATTTGTTGGTTTAAATGGCGAGTGCCTTAAAGTTGTGGACTATGATTCTAGGCTCTGTTTCCCTACATATATCATACAGTGTGTAGTGAATAATAATAAATTACTGCTATGGAAATGAATTCTTCACGTGTGGCATTCATCAAGAGTCAAATATCCATACAATCATTTGTGTATGGAGCAAAACCATGTGGGGAGAGACACTACGACCTTGTCTAGATATAATCTATAAACATGATAGAGGAAGACAGAATAAATATGTAAAATATAAGACAACTGGAAATATCAAATGAATGATGAAATCAACAAGTGGACAAAGGAACTTAGAGGAGACAGAGACCACAACGCACTTCCTTGGCTGCTCAGAAAAGGTTTTAAAGAAAAGATAAGGCATAAGCTAGGCGTAAGTGCAGTAAGAACCTGACATAGAATTTAAGAATAGTGAACACCTAGGTATTAAGTTTCATGAAGTTAGGGGACAAGGTGGTCTTGTTCATTGCTATGTCCTTAAAGCCTAACACATGTCTGGATCATAGTAGCTGCTAAATAAGTATTTGTTGAATGGAATTTTAAACTGTGCAGCTGGTGATGCAAGAAAACATCTGTTTTTTTTTTTAAGCACTTTTCTCCATTTGCCATTCCACAAAAAGGTAATTTGTGTATGTGTTTACTAGAACTCTTTCCTCAAAAGTGAAATATTGCTTCACTCTTTGGTTGGCAAATGTGTTGTTTTATGATGGAGAAGAATCTGCTTTAAATGAAGCGAAAGCTATTTCAGTCCATAATCCTCAGAGCCAAATTTGAATCTTAAAATGCACTTTTCATCAAAGAATCTTAACAAAAAGATTCCTGCCAATTTAACCACGACATCTAAAAATATTTCATTCCGAAGCCAAGCTTTCAGCTCAGGAGCATTTTTATTGAGATCACATTCTTCCGATGATCGTCTATTGGGCTGATAGTCACCTGAGTACATGGCACGGATACCATCACTACCTTCAAAAGAGCTCATGACTGTATGTCATTTAGGAATTACGCATTTTCCTCATGGTTTTCTAGATTTCCAAGTTTTCCTGGATATTGTTTTTACAAAACAGAGCTACTATAACAAACCAAGCCAGATACATATGAACCTTTGAGTTGGAAGCCAACTAAACATGTCCCTTCTCATTTCAAACATACTGAAACTGAGACCTAGCAATTTAAATTACCAACCCAAGAACACTCAGGAAAGCAGCTGGAGTCCACACTGGGTGCTTGAGTGCGAGCCTGGTTGGTATTCAGCCTTCATTAAGTATGTTCATAGAACATGCATACATCCACATACAGGTATATCTCAGAGATATAGCTGGTTCAGTTCAAGACCACCACAGTAAAGCAAATATTGTAACAAAGCAAGTCACACAAATTTTTGGGTTTCCAAGGGCATATAAAAGTTGTGTTTACACCACACTGTATCTATTATGTGTGCAATAGCATTATGATAAAAATGTACATACTTTGATTTAAAAATACTTTATTGCTAAAAAATGCTAACCATCGTCTGAGCCTTCGGTGAATTATAATCTTTTTTGTGAGCGGAGGGTGTTGCCTCCATGTTGATGGCTGCTGACTAGTCAAGTTGTGGTTGTTGAAGCCTGGGGTAGCTGTGGCAATTTCTTAAATAAGACAACAATGAGATCTGCCCAATCGATTGACTATTCCTTTCATGAAAGATTTCTCTATAGCATATGATGCTGTTGGATAGTATTTTATCAACAGTAAAACTACTTTCAAAATTGAAGTCAACCCTCTCAAACCACTGCTTTACCAACTAAGTTTATGGAATACTCTGAATCCTTTGCTGTCGTTTCTACAATGTCCCCAGCATCTTCACCAATTGTAGATTCCATCTCAAGAAACTATTTACAAGGAGCAACTCCTCAAGCATTCAGGTTGTATGAGATTGCAGCAAGTCAGTCATCTCTTCAGGCTTCACTTCTAATTTTAGTTCTTTTACTATTTATACGACATCTGCAGTGACTTCCTCCCCTGAATTCTTCAACTCTACTGTCATGCATGAGGGTTAGAATCAACTTCTTCCAAACTCCTGTAAATGTTGATATTTTAACCTTCTCCCATGAATTACGAATATTCTTAATGGCATCTAGAAGGGTGAATCCTTTCCAGAGGTTTTCAACTGAATTTAGGTAGATCCATCAGATGAATCACTATCTATGACAGCTATAGCCTTACAAAATACATTTCTTACATAATAAGAATTGAAATTCAAAGTTACTTCTTGAACCATGGGCTGCAGAATGCTGTGTTAGCAACATGAAAATATTAATCTCCTTCTAATATCCATCAGAATTCTTGGGTGTCCACATGCACTGTCAATGAGCCATAATACTTTGAAAGGAATCTTTCTTTTCTGAGCAGTAGGTCTCAACGGTGGGCTTAATATAGTCAGTAAACTGTGCTATAAAAGGATGTACTGTCATCCAGGCCTTGTTGCTCCAGTTATAGAACGCAGGCAGAGTAGATTTAGCATAATCTTAAGGGCCCTAGAATTCTGGAATGATATATGAGCATTGGCTTCAACTTAAAGTCACCAGTTGCATTAGCTGCACTAGCCCCCAGCAAGAGAGTGAGCCTCTGCTTTGAAGCTTTGAAGCCAGACGTTGACTTTTCCTCTCTATCTATGAAAGTCCTCAATACCATTTTCTTCCAATATATAGGGTTGTTTTGTTTACATTGTAAATATGTTATTTAGTGTAGCCACCTTCATCAATTATCTTAGCTAGATCTTCTAGATAAATTTCACAGATTCTATAGCAGCACTTATTGCTTTACCTTGCACATTTATGTTATAGAGATGCTTCTTTCCTTAACCCTCATGAAACAGCCTCTGCTAGCTTCAGATTTTTCTTCTGCAACTTCCTCACCTCTCTCAACCTTCTTAGAATTGAATAGTTAGGACCTTGCTCTGACAATCTGGCTTTGGCTTAAGGGAATGTTGTGGCTGGTTTGATCTCCTATTCGGACCACTCAAACTTTCCCCATATCAGCAATAAGACTGTTTTGCTTTCTTATCTTCCATGTGTTCATTGGAGTAGCACTTTTAATTACCTTCAAGAACTTTTCCTTTGCATTCACAGCTTGGCTAACTACTTGATGCAAGAGGCCTAGCTTTCAACCTGTCTTAGATTTTGACATGCCTTCCACACTAAGCTTAATCATTCCTAGCTTTCGATTTAGAGACATGTGACTCTTCCTTTCATTTGAACACTTAGAGGCCAATGTAGGGTTATGAATTGGCCTAATTTCAATATTGTTGTGTCTCAGGGAATAAGGAGGTCTAATGAGAGGTAGAGAGACCAGGAAACAGCCAATCAGTTGATCAGTCAGAACACAAACAATATTTATCAATTAAATTTGCTATCTTGTACAAACACAGTTGATAGCTTATGTTACATACTAATATCAAACGTCAATGATCACAGATCACCATAACAGATATAATAATAATGAAAAAGTTTGAAATATTGCAAGAATTATCAAAATGTGTCACAGAGATATGAAGTGAGCACATACTATTGGAAAAATGGCACGTATAGACTTGCTCAGTGAAGAGTTGCCACAAATCTTCACTTTGTAAAAAATAACGCAGTATCTCCAATGCAAAATAAAGCAAAGTTCAATAAAATGAGATATGCCTGTTATCATTTTAAAAATTTTGGTAGTCACCTGAGATAGGTAAAATGAGACTCTTAATCCCCTTTAACAAGTGAGGATATTGAGCCCATCTAGCTGTGAATACCCTCAGGATGAACTAAATATCAGAAGTAGAACTAGTATCTAAGGCCCTTGATTCAGTTCAAGGTCTTTCTATTGTTGTCTTTTACCAGGAGCATCGCACTGACGTGGATACTTATGCATTCAGTACAAATGAGTCAATGACAATTTAAATGGTCTGGTGCCTACCACTCTTCAAAGCAAGGTGTGTTATAATAAGAGAAAGTAACAATTACCAGAGGTTGCAGTCCACAGAGGGAAATGAGGCAAAGACGTGTCTGCTAATCAATTTAGAAGTTTCACTTAAATAATCAATCAACCATTCTTTCAGGACTGAATCTAATCAAGAGATCTTAACACTTTTAGACCTGTATACCTGGGATAACGTACCATAAACATTTCCTTCTTTTATTTAGGTATCACTGATGGAATTTCCCATCTGTTGCTCCAAAACAAGTAACCATCTTTTCAAAAACACAACAACAACACACATCATGAAAAAGTTTCTTTGAAGGATTAATTTTAGGTCATTAAGATTGCTAGCTGAAATAAATGTTCATCTTTCAACAAGTCAAAATGTGGCTTGGCAAATCCACGGGTGGTAGTATTAGGCTAAGAAAGGAATCTGGCTGGGAATTTTCAACACTTGGTTCTTCTAATCACTAATGCTGCAATGCTGTCCCATTTACAACCTGACATTTATTTTTGCACTTTCAACATCCCATGATTTTTCAGCAACAGGAAATAGCTTTAAGTGATGACACCTTGCCTTAGCTGGATCTATATTTTGACTAGCAGGTCTTGGCATTGTGTCCACCTCAGACACCTCTCAAAAATGTTGCATGTAGGCAAAAATGAACAAGATTTAAAGGAAAAGAAAACAAAAACTCTACCACTCTAAACAACTTTAGGATATAATACACCTACGTTCTTAGCTAACCTATTATAGCAACCTCGAATCATCTCATGATTATCTCTTAGGATTCTAATTTTCCTTGACTTTTTTTCCCCACAAAATCCCATTTTTGTGACGCTCTAAAGAAGGAGGTGGGAAAATAAAACTTGGGACGAGGAGAAGAGCATAAATAAAGCAAAATGCATAAGAGAGAAGTCTGATTCGATCACATGTAGGACACACAGAATCACCCCTGATTACTGCATTACTTTGTTTTCAACAACAGAATTTAGATTCCAGTTCCTTGGACTTAGGAGTCACCCACATTGGACCATTTTTTATTCTTATGCTGAAATTCAAAATATAAACTCATGAAAGGCCTCTAATATTCCACAAAAGTGAATATTTGCTTATGGGAGAAATTAAATAATCTCCCAAGAAACATTCCCAATCCACACAGGGGATTTTCATAATGTGAGGGAAATCTATAGTTCTGACACATCCAATATTGTCTTTAGACTGTAGTTTTGTCCTATATGATAGAAACTTTCCCAAAATTAGAATACAAGAAGATTCATGTCATTCAAATATTACTGAAATCGTCGCATATTACCTTGAGTATTCATAGGGTATAAGTGTAAGTATTCATATGCTTTAGAATCTTCTGATACCTCAGGATTATCACTTATCTTTGGACAGAGTATAAGGACTGTGCTGATTATTGAGCTTTTTCTTTTGGTTTGAATTCTGGGAATATGGAAATTTGTGGAATGTTGACAGCTAACTTTCATGCCCTGCTGGCTGGCTTAGAAGTGTTTTGCATAAAAGCTTACACACTATACCCCCTTCATTAATAATTCATCCAATTTCTAGACAGAACTCTTCCATAACACAGTCTTCTAAAATGTACTGTGTGCTATCAGGATTGAAAGTAGCACTGGAATTTTACATTCAAATGTAGCCTATCTAGAGGGAATTTTCCAAAGGGGGGAAATTTTAAAAATACAGAGTAAGACAGTCACTGGAGAAATGTCCCAAGTAAGTGGGGATATCTGAACACTTGTCATTGTCTTGCATGTCTGCAGTGCTCCAATATGGGCAGCAGGGGTCGCTCCTGCACGAAGCAAACCCCCTACACGTGTTTCCTGGTTGGGAACACACAAGCTTTTTCTCTTAGCGCTTGCCCCAAGTTCAAGGAAGTAGCCACTAAGGAGTGCTGCTGTCAATAAATTGTACAAGCTTAGGATGTGAGGTGAATACCATTGCTGAAGTGACCAGAGATAAGACAGGGGTCTGAGCCTACCTTTTGGAAACCGGGTAGTCAATTTTTATTTTATTTTGGTGGCAAGAGGGTTAAAGGAGGCAGCAAGCAATGGGGCTGGGACATGGAGGGGAAGAGTGTCATTAACAGTAAGAGGTGATCTCCCAAAGCAACAAGTCAGCATCAGTATTCCAGGGTCTGTTACAGTTTAGTTTGTAGGTTATATTCTCTTAAATATCAAATCAAAACCCTCTCCTCTTCCCCTGACCTCACCACAAACCCAGAAAATCACGTGATGAACTGGGTTTCCCATTATGCCTTAGGAAATGTGGCTTCTGCTGGGGTCTCCTGCACGTGGCTGCATTTTACAGGTGAATGTGTGATGTATTTACTCCCTCTATGCCAAGTCCCAAGTATGTGAACCAGGTTGAAAAAAAAAAATCATTAGGAACAAGAAAGAGCCTTCTCTGTAACCTCAAACAAAAAAAAATTTGGCCAGGGGATTCCAAGGCAAAATCCCCTGCTCTAGCCCCCACCTCATACACATACTCACACACACCCCACCCTAACAGCTACCTCCCTCCTCTTCCCTGTCCCCAAATGAAGGTCTGCAAAAATATAGGCATAAACCTCAATACTCACCATATTTACTTCAGAAACCATATCGATGCTAGCAATGTCTATATTCATTCCCACAGCCACGGGAGGACCTGCAAACCAAGATAGTCAGCCACGTGATTTCTCAGAACTTCATTCATTCTTTGCAAGAGTTGTCCCTGGGCATAGGACACTCTGTCCAAAACCCCTCTGCACTGCTCACACTCAAATTCTTCAATTTCCTGATCATTTGTACAAAAGGAGGCAGGCACTCACTCCTCTAGGAAATGCTCTATTGAATATGCACACACGTGTGATGATGGAAAAGGGATTCCAGCTCTGTCTACATTATGTATATGTCTTAGCATGTGAATACATACAACACACAGAAGCACAAGAATCTTTCTAACCCAAGGGACTTTTATACATTGTTTATATGTTGCTCTGCAACCCCCTCCTCCTCATTCTTTCCCACCTGCCTTCTGTGTGCAGGTTTTAACTCTTTGGGCTTCAGAAGAGAACTGAAGCAAAATTAAATTGGTCTGTCAGCTTATCTAGGGCTGCAGCCAGAGGTCCTTCTCTCCTCCACTCCCCTCTCTCCCCTCCCATTTCCCCCCGTACTCTCCGATTCCCCAATCCTCCCCTCTTCTGTGAGGCTTGGAGAACTGGATGATATCCAGACATGAGCCACTTTAAACCATGGACAGAAGTACTCTTCCAAAGTAGGCGGGCACAGGGGGTTAATGCCACCTCTCAACCAATTGCCTGCACATCTTGTCCTCAAAAATGTTCAGGATGGCCTTCCGTAAGGCAGGTTCTCTGTGCACAACATTAACTAAACTTAAGAGGTTTACATCTCAAGGAAGCAAAAACCAGTGAAGCTAAGGATTTATAACAGTGAAGCTAAAACACAATAGTCACCAAATTTGAGTACACCCTAAGAGGGGCGCATTGAAAGACCACCCAAGTGCTGGATAGTAACAAACCCGCCTAAGTTTGGATCAGTTTCTCCATATGGTAAAACAGAGACACATTCAGTTCACCACATGCACCCACAACTAGGGAGAGGGAGGAGAGCGCGCACAAAGCTCAAAAGACAGCTTCGGCTATCGCTGGACCGTTTCTTATTTACAAGGCAAGCCCATTACCTCCAAAATCTGGTCTCAGACGAATGTCATAGCCTTTCAGGAGTCTATCCACCGTCTCTTTAACCAGCGACATATTACTAGGGTCATTGACACTAAAGAAAGAAATGACAATAAACAGGCATCAATACGAAAGCAGGCACAGCGTCTTCAGCATCTAATCCTTACTACATTTCCCTGCTCACAGAGGTATGCAGAGCCCTTCAAAGTGAGAAACGACAAAAGAGAAACACGCTGAACAGCACTTACCTCTGCGCACAGACAGCGGCGATGATTAAGGGGAATGACCAAATCCCAAAGTAGCTTCTTTTCCGGACTCTCCACATCCCTTTAGTTTTTGATGGGATTGAGGGTTTCACTGAAGAGAGGAGATCCAACTTAGTCTGCCCAGTGCAGTAATTCTAATGCGAGGCGCATGCGCACGGCGTACCAAAACATCAAAGGGGAAGCGCGGCTGCCAGAGACCGAGAAGATATCCTTGTTTAAAAAAAAAAGAAAAGAAAAATTAAAGGGGAAAAAGAAAAGGCATATATATGTATAATGTATACATATTTGAGTCACAGAGAAAAGTCATCCCACAGGAGCATCTAGAGTACATTCTTTGTTGTCCTTTCGTTAAGACAAAAACAACTCCAGCCTCTGGTAAGTTTCGGTAGTTGCAGGACGCAGTTTTGCACCTCGCGGGTTGTGGGTTTTTGGGGAGGGGTGTGTGTGTGTCCTCTTAATTATGCAAAACCAGATTAGGATTTTAAGGAGAGCAGGTGTGGGGTGCGAGCGGAAGATGGGCGCCGGGCAGCCCACTTCTGGTGTCGGCAGGAGACAGGGCAAGGAGTCTGAACTTTGCCTCCTTGGCCAACGGCATCCCTTGCCTGGGGCAGGAAGGGGACGGGGGCGGTAGGGGTGCGGGGTAGGGGGGTGCGGCGAGGCGCGGGGGAGGGGACTTTGCAGGAGTAGAGGGGGAGGAAGGGAAAAAAAAACCAATAGGAGGAGTGCTGAGCAACCCGTTGGATTTGGGGCGGGGGGGGGGGAGGCGGGTGGAGAATAAGAACGAAACGGAAAAATAAAAAAAGAAGAAAGGAAAAGAATAAAATGATTCTTGGTCGTTTTTAGGAGTCAAGGAGCAAGGTTTTCTTCACTACTCACGAGCAATTTCTTTCTCCTCTCCTCACCCTTTGCCCCCTATTCCCAGAGAAGAAAACCTCGGGGTCCTGGTTTCTCGCCGTGTGACGTCCCTGACCCGCTAGTCAGGGTTATTTATAGCAGGGGGGAGGGGGAGCGGCGAGGGGAGCAAAAAGGCAACGCTGTCTCTCCAGGTTTCGGTCGGATTCTGCAGTGGGAAATTATCAGTGGGCAGGGTGGGGTTTGCACGAGGGGCAGACGGGACGTGGAGGCGCGAGAGATGCGAGTGACAAGCGCCCTAGCGCAGGTGCCGGGGACGAGAGGGCGTGGGCGGCGGCACCGCGCGGGGAAGGCAGGTGCCGGGTGGGACGCGCCCCGGCCGGGCCCCCCCCCGCCGCCCCCGCGCGCGCACACACACGTGCAGCACCCCCCCCCTCCTCCAGCGCCCCCTTACCTCGCGGGCCCGCGCCCGCCGCCCACTCCCGCCGCGCGCCGAGCTGGCCCCCAGCCCCCGGCCAGGGCAGGGGAGGCGGACGCGCGGCCGGTCCGGGGTTGCGCCTCTGGATACGAGCCCGGGCGGCCCCCGGAAGGCAGGGGGAAATGAGGAGGGGTCCCCCGCGGGACTGGCAGGGCACCGCGTTCTCCCGCGATCGCCGCGCCACCTCGTCCTCTCTTCCTTCTCCCCGGGCCCGGGGGACGCGCACACCCAGAGGCTTCCTTTTCCCCTCCCGCTCGAGCCTCGGGCCGGCTCTCCCGGCACCGGAACCCGGAGGAGGCTGCAAGCTTGGGCTGGAGGGCGGCTGGGGGGGCGGGGGAGAGACTCGATTCACAAAAGAAATCTTTCCTCCGCTGGAGGGAAAAAGAAGTGCCACTGGCGCCGGGAGGTGCTACGAGCCTGGGGGCATCCGGGCCGTCCCAAGGTGCCGGGTCCCGGGCTAATCTCCGGGTACTGCCGCGTTTATTTAGGCACGCGGGAAGGCGGGGGTACGGCAGGTACTCCCGCCACCCCAACCCCAAACACCCCCTCCACCCCCGATGAAGAACTGGGAGGGCCGGAGCTCAAATCTTTATTCTGGGCACCGATGCTTAGCCTCTAACTACTCTACTACTACTAATCGTTGTCACCATTAACTGAGCGCCTACTATGTGCCGGAGCGCCGCATTAATTTATTCTTACAATAGCAGTGTTTAGCTATCACTTCGGTGTCCCCTTTTATGGATTTAGAAATTGGTGCACTGAATCTAAAGAACTTGCCCAAGGTCACTCAGGTGGCAAGGGGTGAAACAAGGATTGCACTTGAAAGCCAGCGTGCCTAACCACCGGAGGAGACAGTCTCCACTCCGGACACCCTCAAGTCCCCCATCTCGCCAGCTTTAGCCTGTCGCTGCGGCCGGCCGAGCTCACCGAGCCCGCGGCAGCTGCGGGAGGAGCGGGCGCGCAGACTGGACGAGGCTCGTCCCGGCCGGTGGCTACGGAGAGGAGGGACAGCCAGCCGGCAGGCTCGGCGGCAGGCGCGGGCGTCGCTCGGCAGGCTCCGGAGCAGCCGGGACTCTTGGGGTCCCCGTCCTGGCGGCTCTGTTGACCCACTTACCTTCCAGTAACCTTTTGCCTCTGCCGGCCCGATCAGAGGATCATTGTGGGGCAGCTTGAGGGGCGGGGGCGCGATTCCATGGGGAGTGTGAAGGCGGGAGGGCCATGGGGGAGAATCCGACAGCTCCCCCGGGATGGATGACAAACAGAAGGGAAAGCTATGTGCCTTCTCCGACCAAGGGAGTTTCTAGGTTAGAGGCAGGTAAAACACAGCACCGTGAACACAGTGCAGAGCTACAGCGTGGTGTCTTGCCGGGCTCCGAGGCTCATATGAGCCCATGCAAAGACACACACACACACACACACACACACACACACACACACACACACACACGGTGCTGGGGAGGGAAAGATCTGTAAGTCTCCCATCTGTGCTTACTCGGATCGAGTTACAGGCAATGGAATATAGACCTATGACCACGGAAAACTGTTCATTTTCTTATCTTTCTCTTCACTATTACACACAATGGGAATCTTTTGCACTAGCAGGGAAAAAAAAAAAAAACGGAAAAAAGTTTAGATTATCGCCATTGTCCTCAAAGGATTCCCAAAGCAGTTTGAGGCACTAGTAACCAAATGATGAAGCCCTAGAAAGCTCCTCTCACACTGGAAAACATCTCAAAACAGGGTTTTCCTTCTGACCTAGTTACCCATGTACTTTCTGAACTGTCAGCCCCTTTCTACTTAGACCCACTTCCGTTTGAGTTGAGAGAACAAAATGCAGTAAACAGGACAGACCACAAACACTGTCACCCATCTAGAATAATAATAATAGCCTGGTGAATGATTAAACAATGATTTATTGAAGGCCTATTAAATACAAGAAATGAAGGGAGAGAAGGGCAAAGATTTAAAATAAAAGTAGCATCCATCTCAGCAAGTAAAATAGCATAGTGCAAACTGAGTGCACAGAGGCAGGGAGGTAACCCTTTGAGTTCAAAGTCCACCTCAAGTACTTAGTAACTTTGTAACTTGCATAAACCGTTTAACCTCTAAGCCTCAATTTCCTCTTCTGGAAAAAGGAGAAGAAAAATAGTATCTTCTCCATGGGATTTTTGTAGAGTGAAGTCAATATAGTAGCATTTGACATGTGATTAATACATATTAGCAATCTTTTAATGAATAAGCCATAATGAATGGACAGGGAAGAAAACAAGCTGTAGTGGCATTCAATTATGAAGACTGAGTAAGTATAAATTTGGTGCAATTATTATAGATTAGCTTAATAAGAAAAGAATAGACATTTCAAGGGAATTAAGGTAAGGTTAAGAAGGAGCTTTATTGAAAGACCAAAACAGCAATCAAAATGAGAAAAGATGAAAGAATATTTGTTTTCTCTGTGCAGTAACATCTCAGAAATATCACTTACCAATAACAGTAACTTCCATAATTAAAAATGTATTCCTTCTAGTTACAAAACCTAAGATCAATTTATGCTTAAAGTGGGTCTTTATTGTATAGCAGAATCAACACTGGGCATCACGCTGGAAGAATTTGCTGATAAGGTTACCTAGGAAGAAGCAAAATCAAAACAATAATATGGAATCTGGAGTTATGTCCGTTTCTGGAAAGCATCCTAAAGATCCCAAATGTAGAATGAGAAAATAAAGTGTAAGTACTCTGAAGGGATCATATTTCAAAGTTATCTCTTAACATAAAACATATAAGTGCAAAGTAAAAAGTCACCAACTGTCTTCTCTTAGTCATTACAAGAATATTTATTTATCATTCTGTAAATATGATAGTGGGCCCCTATTCTTTGTCAAACATTATTGGATAAGCACTGGGGATGATATGCTGAAACGGCAGACATGTGGTCCTTACCCTCTTGGAATTTACACTCTAGTGTGGGACAGAGCTATCATAGAAGTAATTACATGTGTAGCAAGCAAAGTGGGAAAGATAGGAGATTATGGAATCCATACATGCTGCAGATAACTCAATTTGAGGATTTGGATGAAATGATGCTTCAGTTGAGATTTAAAAAAATAAGATAGCCTAAAGAATTGGGGGAAGAATGGTGCAGGCAGAGGAAATATTATGTGTAAATGTCCTGGGCCAAGACAGAATGGCATAAATGAAGAATGAAGGAAGAACAGTCAGACTAGAAGGTGGGCAAGCATGACTGTTGCCACAGTTGAAGAGCTGGGCTGGAGCAATTGGGGACCATTGACGGGTTGAAGCAGAAGAACATCAGGTTGAGTTCTGATCACACTGGAGGAACACAGGAATGGCTATAAGGGACCTGGTAGGAAGCTATTGCAGGAATCCAAGTTAGAGGTGATGTTAGTCTGAATGAAGATAGTGAGAACAGTGAGATGAAGAGAAATGACCACAATCATGTGGAAAAACTGCCTAAACTTTGTGATAGATGTGATACAGACAATGAGAGAGAAGAAGGATTTAAGGATAATTCATACATTTCTGGCTTGAGCAACACAGTGGAGGTGGTAAAAGAAAGTTAGTGGGGATGATACATCCAGTTTGGGTCCTGTTGAGTTTAAGGCACCTGCTAGCCATCCAGGGTACACTGGATGTTTTAATATACACACCTGAAACTCAGAACTGAGAACTGGGCTGGGGCCAACACAAAATCTCTATGTTCCACTCTGACACTGTATTTCCCTTTCCTAATTTAATTTTTCTCTTTAGAGCTCATAACTATGTAATCATAACCGTATTTTACCAATTTTATTTTCATCTTCCTGCATGGAAAGAAAGTTAAAAGAAACTGTGAGTTTTGTCTGCTGTGTTCATTGCTGTATTCTAGTACATAGTGCTCACAGCAGATACCTAATGCATATGTTTTGAATGAATGAGTATGTATTTGATGATCCTGAGGGCGCAAGCAACTTAAATCATGGGAGTATATGAGACTAGTCCCTGGAGGATGAAAAAAGTGAGAAGACTGGAAGATCTAGATGAGAAACTTCTAGTAAAGTACAATTACAGTCACTGGAAGACTCAACTCAGGATTGGCCTCAATGATTGGAGGCAAACTAGTGTGGTGTGATCAAAGCCAAGGAAAGAGAATATTCTGATAATGGAAGGAATAATCAACTGTATTAAATTCTTTCAAAAGTTTTTTAATTTTTGAATAGGTATTACATGTTTATGGTGTGAAATTCAAACAGTAAGTCACTCTGTCCCTCTACATTCATGATTCTCTCCCTATAAACTTACACAAGTTTCTTTTTTTGGTTTTTTGGTTTTTTTGCTGGGAGGGGGGAGTAATGAGGTATTCTATGCCAAAGCCTTTCCTGTGTTGATGAACAAGTATGAAATATGTTCACAGGTGCCAGAAAGACCTCTCTGTCCTCCTGCTACTGAGCATCAGTGATGATGATTTTGGAGGAGGTTCTCATGGAAGGTGGGTTACCTGTTTTGCATAATTGTTTAAACTTTTGAGTTTTTAATTTTTTAAAAAATGAATAAAGGATCTCTTAGCTTTGAATACTGATGGTGGTCTTTGGAAATAGTGTGCAGAAATTCCAGTAATATTGACGAGTAGGGAGAAAGTCAGAAATAACATGTAGAAAGAAAATATATGTTTATTACTTTCAGTACCTACAATAGCACAAACTTGCCAATTACTAATAAAGTGCTGTCAAGTACATGGCATCCTGGACCTACTATAATATACAAATAAGAACTCTTTTAAATAACTTTTTCATTTATCTTACATATAAATATATCTTTATTTTTATATCCTTTTTATATAAAAGGATATGCCTAGAGTAGTTTAAATTTTATTAAATATTGTCTCCTATGTTGGTTAAAAATACCCTTTATTTATTTGTCTGGTAAACCTTACCTTCATAGACACTAGAAAAGAAGATTCTCCCTCATTACTGTAAATTTCATGTATGGGCTTACAGGTTAATGAGATTTTACTGTGCAGAATTAGACATGTGAATTCCATACCCACTGAGTCCTGTTTCTCCTTCAGTATGTAAACCTCATAATAAACCAGAGTTTCTGTAAAATATTTGGCCACAGGAAACCTTGTAACATATAAATCAATTTAAACTATTTAACCAAAAATAAATATTAGTAATAATATTGATAATAAAATAAGATCAATCTGTCAGACACTGTTTCAAGTGCTTTATATTTTATTTAATCCTCACAATATACCTGCAATAATGTTCATCATTTTATCCCCACTTTATGTATGAGGAAATAGAAGCAGAAATTAAGTAGCTCAAAGATCACATAGTTACTGAAAAATGTTAAACGACTCAGGCCTTTCCTGGTAACTATGTGATTTTGTAAATGAAACTCCTGTAGATTTGTCTACTCTACATTCTCAGCTTGTCTCACTTACAGAGTTAATATCATAGAAATAAAATCTCTGCCCAGGCAGAGGATCTCTGCACTTTAACAATCAAATGACTAATAGGAAATTTTGAGACTTGAGTTTCTGGATGTCTTTTGAAGGAGCACTACCTCAGATTAATCGATCTTCAAGAGTTTAGAAAGAAAAATGCACCTCAGAGTACAAAATGAAATTAGTGATGCTTCAAATGGAGGTAAAATTATTATATGAGGAAATTACCTGAGCTCTGACACCCTGGGGATACTAATTATATTCGCACACAGTCTCGGCAGTAATAAAACACCATATCCCCCGCGCTACAAAAGGATGAAACGGGAAGAAAGCCCTCTTTACCAACTACTTCTCCCAACCTGATGGGGGAGAAAAGATGAGCCTTATCAATGCAAGGAAATGAGCAAGACCAATGTATAAACAGGCACCTGGAAAAGCCTGAGGAAGAATTTCTTTAATTCTCTTGGAGGTTGGTTTCTTAGGGATGGCCATTGAGAGGTGGCCAAAGATAAGTCACCCAATATGTAAAATAGAGTTTTCCAGAATCTGGGTTACACTTCTCCCAGGCCTTTCCCACTGTTCCTTTAACAGAATTATTAATATTTATCCACTTAGATACCATAGTTAGAGAGTCTAGGGTTTATGAGCCTTTTTAGAGTCTACAAAAATTGAAATTCCAAAAAATGTACGTATTGGCTCTAAATTTAAAAAAACAAACGGTAATGTTGAAATTAATTAATGAAATGTCTATAAAATGTAATACTGTGTCTATAATTATACAAAATTAAATTTAACACAGGACAGTGATATTTTAATATGCTTTATATTGTGTGTCAAGAGGCCTCCAAAAATTAGAGGACGTGGATGTGTGATGGTTTGTTTCAAAAAGCCCCAGGTATCTACAGCCTCAGGCAAAGTTAATCTCTTCTGACTTTTGTGCATCTAAAGCCAATTGCAGTGTTGTTCTTTTTTTTTTTTTAAGTCTCCTTTGGAAGTATGTCCTTTGCTAATTCTGCAAGAAAGATGACTGTGTTTTACTCTTGTTTTTATTATTCAATGTAGTATATGCAGTCCATTTACCTAACTTGTATTAAGTTCTCTGTAATTGACAAATTACAGTTATAATTATTATTTATAGTAAATACTGAGTGCTTGCTTGCTCTGTGATGATCACCAACAACTAATTACTCATTTAATTCTTCAAAGATTATGTATAATGTAGTATTCAGTGTTCTTAGGGTTGTCAGTGACAGAAATCAAACTCAAACTTCCTCAGGCAAGTGAACAGTAGGTCAAGTAACTGAATAATCAAAGATGTCCCAGCTTTCCTGATGGGTGGATTCAGAAGCGTAAACTGTTTTGTTTCTTAATTCTGTTTTATGAAAGTAGGCTTCATTCTCAGACAGGGTCTCTTCAAAGATGACCAGCTGCTCCCCTTCAGCAACCCTGAGAGGATAAATAATTTAGTAACTCCACAATTACAACATACGATCTTCTGTGGGGGTTGGATCATAGTCCTGTCTTCAACCACCACATGCTCTGGTTGGTGGGCTTGTGCCAACCCCTGGTCCTGACACTGGAGTACACCATGCCCAGACTATGTGGACTGAGAGCGGTTGAGGTGTGATTACCCAAAGAAAGATCATTAACACGCTGTTACCGGAAAGAGGAGGAATGGATGCTGAATGGCAAAAGCCACAGATGTCTACTATGGGTAAAATAGGTGTCATTACTAACCACGTCTTTTTGATCAAAAAAAATTGTGATATAGGGACTTGAATATAGCTCAAAGAAATACTCAAACTCATCATATCTATCTTATAAGAATGCCATTGTAAGTGGCCAAAAAGAATGAATAGATGAATGAATGAATACATCAATCTAGGATATCTGAGATCTCATATTCACGTCAAGTGTGGATAATTGCTACTTACATTTTAGCAATTCACATAGTCATGTGTGAAAAACTCACTCTGAAGTCTGTTTGAAAATAGTCATGGTATAACTGAATGGAATTGCTAGAAAAATTTAATAATATTATTTGCAAGAATGACTAGGGATAGAATGCCCAATAATTGAATATTCAAGTTCTGACAACTATTAGTAAAATATTGTAATGTTAATGTTATTAATAAATAATTGCATTAGCTGCACTTATATAATAAGACTTTTTTAAATATTTGTTGAATAAGTGAACTTTTGAATGAATGAATTCACAGAAACTTTTTTACTCTCTAAGCACTTAAGTAAAATATGTCACATATTAAAAATCATAGGATAGTTTCTCAATTTTTAGCATATAATTTTTCCTTAATAAAAATATACCATTGTATATAATATTTAACATGTAAGTCATTGCTGATATGAAATGACCTTTTCTGATACTTATGATCTAACCTCACTATACTTCATTTAATTTTCATAAAATACTATGAGGTAAGTTCTAATATTATCTGCATTTTACAATATTCTAAAAGTGTTAAAGGCTTTGCGATTAAGAAAAGCTTCATTGCAGAAAAGGAAGAATGGAGAATAACTAGTCAAAGTCTGTCAAACTGAAAATTTTCTTTAATTGGAAACCTAATGAGTAGGTGCTAATAACCACTATTTTCTTTCATTTGTTTTAGCATCATTCTCCCGTAATAGAAACTGCATGAAGACATGTTTTGTTCCTAGTTCCCGAGAAGATGAATTTGGCTTTAGCTTCAAATAAATGATTAAGAGCTGTAAGTACAAGTGTTCCTCCTGTGGGTATGGTGTGTACTGGCATAGAACAAAGTCATTGGTCTATGAGAAAAAGTCTCTTTCAGACAAGCAAACCCAACAACCAGTTTTTACCAGTGTTTATTTTTTTTAATGTAATTTGTATTAATGGGAGTTAAGAATTAAGTGATGAGCTAATGTGTGCTTTGGAGCTTTGGTATGTTCCAACCATGCATTCTATCCAGAATTGGGTATGTCAACCACTGATGGTTCAAGAGATGTTTTTGAATATTACGTGGATATGTGTTATAAATTTAAGGAAAATAGATAAAGTAGCAAAAAACGTGGTACTTGGGTTTGACAAAATAATTTAGGTGGTATGCAAACACTTGGGAATCTTGAACTAAACAATTTAGGCAGGAACCATTGGCCAAAGTTCTGTAGGAGAAAGTCTCATAGTTTAAACTGAAATGAGGGCCTTCTGACTCTTAAACATCTGTGATCACTGCAAGTCGCTAGTGTGGGTGATGAACAGTCATGAGACGTAAGGTGAACCTGAACACCATCAGACAACAAGGCCATCTTTCTGACATGGGTATCAAATCTAATTCAGCGATTCAATGAATATACGGAGCCTCAATGTGTGTGGAAATGTTGTGCAGGGAGCCAAAAGATGAATTCGATAATATTTTTCCCTTCAAGGAGCTTAATTATAGTATGTCGAAGAAGATAACAAAAATGATTACTGTAAGCAACAGAATATTAATGACACAAGAAAGGCATATACTAATAAGAGCATAATCCAAAGGGGTTGCAGGGAAAAGATCAGAGCTGGTTGGGAGTAAATGGGAAAGCCATTACCGAAAACATGCTATTTGAAATGGACTTCAAAGGATGGGCAAGATATTATTGCAGTTATTAGTGGGTGACGGGAAAGTTTGAGATAAGTTTCTGCACAAATGTAACATCTGCCTAAAAAAGATAAGCAGCTACAAAGTTGGCCAACTTGTGGAGATCCTTGATATCAGCAGGAGGATTTCAAATTATGTAAATCGCTGCAGGGTGCCCTGGGATCCAGCCTTCCTTCCAACATTTATCAGCTATGTTGTAATTGCTACATCATTTTGATCAGGGATCAGCAGAATTTTATGATAATAAATATTTTAGGCCTTGCAGGACACTCAACTCTGCAGTAGTAGTTTGAAAGCAGCCATAGACAAACCTAACCTATAAAAGTGGGTCCTGTTTTAAGGAACAATAGAGAAGGCAAAAAAAAAAAAAAACCACTACTAGAAAAACACAGTAAGATTTTACCAGGAAAGAAGACAAAACAAGCAAAACACTTCTCATATCATGTAAATAGGCACTAGTGATTTGAGAGGGTCTTTTAAGTCATTCCATAATAAAAGGGGCGTAACAGTATTTGGAAGGAATGGTGGTGCATCATAGATCATTTTAATCTTCTTGTGAAGTTGAAGTGACTGGAGGAAGAAACCTTAGATCTCAAATTCTTCTAAAATTAAACTGGAAAAGCACTTTAAGAATTTACAGTAAGGAACCTGAATAGTAAAATGATTGCTTATCCAACTGTTTTATTTTCTTCTCTTGAGAGCTGGGGGTATGTGGTACCCATAGAGAAGCGGCCTGCCCCGTTCCATTCTTCTATGTGAAGAGGAAAGTATAAATGGGAAAGGAGAAAAGAAAACTATTAAGATGTTATTTCAAGTAAAACTGAATTTCTACTAGTTCCTGGGAGAGTAATGGTAAAAAAATAAATAAAAGCTAAGATTTAAAGATTTAAATAAATCATGTATCAAAATAAAACAACTTTTGAAGACAGAAAATCAAACTCATAGATTTGGAAAAACTCTCAAGCAATCACTGCTAGGTAAAAACAAAATTTGTACGAACTTTTAAAGATAAAACAAGAAACTTCAAATAGAAATCTAGTTTGTAGCAGGAGTCTCTGATCTATACTTTTAAACAGGTTAAGCTACTAAATGTTCTCTGTTATTAAGGGAATGCAGAAGACTGTTAGTACAGCCTCTTAGGATGCCCATAACTAATAATTATGAGATGAAGAATAGCACAATTCTTAAGGAACTTGCACTTCAGAGTTCAGTTGTAGGATCAAACTCAGACCTCCCCTCTGCATGGCTTTTTCTTGAAATCTCCCCTTTCTTAGTTTCCTCCTTTCCCTGTCTTTTCTTCTCTTGTTCATCATTTGCACAGGAGTCTTTCTCCCAAGATCTGCTTCTGGGAATTGAACCTAACACCACCGATGGAAAGTCTGAGGTACTTTCTAGGGGGGGGAAACCTTTATTTTTGGAAAATAAGATGTCATTACTGGAGCTCTGCAGAAAGGAATGATACCATGAGCTGTATAAGAACAATAGTTGTGGCTAGGTGCAGTGGCTCATGCCTGTATCTAGCTAGCACTCTAGGAGGCTGAGGAGGTAGGATCACTTGAGGTCGGGAGTTTGACACCAGCCTAAGCAAGACTGAGACTCCGTCTCTACTAAAAATAGAAAAAATTAGCCGAGTGTGGTGGCATGCGTCTGGAGTCCCAGCTACTCAGGAGGCTGAGGCAGGAGGATCTCTTGAGCCCAGGAGTTTGAGGTTGCTGTGAGCTAGGCTGACACAATGGCAATCTAACCCGGTGACAGAGGGAGAGCCTGTCTCAAACAAACAAACAAAAAAAGAACAATGGTTGTGGTTTTTTTGTTGTTTAATGCTAGCCGTATGATTGGTTTTTGTTGTTTTTTTGTTTGTTTGTTTGTTTTGGTGGAGGGGCAGTGGACAAGTTACATCCTTTGCCTGACTTTCAGTGGTCTCAAATGTAAAATGAGGATGTCAAATTAGGTAATATCTAAAGCTCCTTCTAGATGGAAAAATTCTATGATATAAACCAGGGGTTGGCAAGTTACAGACCACTGGCCAAATCTAGCCCTGCCTCCTATTATATAAAGTTGTATTGGAACACAATGCTGCTTATTAGTTTAGGTATTGTTTATGCCTGATTCCATGCTACAGCTGCACAACTGAGTAGCCTACGCTACTCTGCAACCTTGTGAAATACATAACATTATCATTTGCAACATTATGTTTTAAATAGATGTGGAAATTGTGACAAAGTAAATTCAAATAACTTGCCCAAGTTTACAGGAAGAGTAACGGCAGAGCTAAGATTCATATTCAGCTGATCTGCCTCCATAATTGGTACTTTTAACCTCAATGCTAACCTGCCCTGACTTGGGAAGCCCACAATGAAAATGGATGTGAAAACCTTCTGACTCAGAGTAACTATGTTGTGTTTGTTTTGTTTTTAGTAGCGGGGTTGACATTAACAGGAACATACGTAGAAGCATGGATGGAGGAAGGGGGATGGAAATCTGCAAGATCCACAAAGTTAGAAAATAACACCAACAATAAAATATAACCTGCTTATTTTTCCACCATCACATGCAGACCTAAAATGCGGTTTCACGTTCCCTTCATTTTTCCTCCTGGTGCAAATCACAGACACATTTACAAACAAATTCACAGCTAAGATGCTTGACTCGGTCCTCAGCACGCCAGCATCCTGCATCTGTGGAGAACTAATCATTTTATGTCACTTCTCACTTCTCATCCCCTTCCCACTTCCTTTGAGATTGCAATTCTGCTTAGGCAATGTGATGAATGACAATGCCAAAAGTAGATAATTTTGCTTTTAACAATCCAGAGTGTTACAGTACAGCAGCACACTGTTTTGTGAATATTTTTTTGGTTTTTAGTTACCATTGACATTAATCTCCTCAAAATATATTTGTGCATCCTTTTCCACTGAGGTGAAGACTCATTTGAATGGAATAAGTTCATCTGCTAACTTAAATTGAAGAAGGAGGAAACATCTCAAAGAGGAAAGAATGGAAAAGCAATTTTCAATTTATTTTCCTTAAATTATAGCTAGAATTAAGATCATAGAGGAGTAGGGATAACTAATATAAAGTGTTTTAACAATCACAGATCACATGACCTCATCCCAAGTTATTTCTCTCTTCCTAATGCATGTAAAGTGGCTGATAAATTTATTATTCTGCCCAGGTCAGAACTTTGTAACATTACCATTTTTAGCAATATTTGGGTCTGTAATAAGATTAAACTAATCTTTCTCTGTCTCTCTCTGCCTCTCTCTGTTATATATTGCCATTATTGCCTGATTGTCTGAATTCTTAATTGTGCCAGCCACTGTGCTTAATACTTACTGTGCTTTACTTCATTCAATCTTCCCATTAAACTCTGAGTTTAGGATTGCCATCTATAATTTTCTGATGAGGAAACTAAGGTTGTAAAAAGTTAAAGGACTTGCCCAGGGTCACACAAGTATAGTAAGAATATAATAATATATTATTATATGAATGCAATAATAATAATGATAGTCAAAATTCCAACTCAGATCAGTCTGACTCCAGGTGGCAACTTTAAATACTGTACAAAACCCAGAACACTGTACAAAAACTCAAATAGTAAAAGTTCAGAAATCCTCAAACATTAACGTGAATCAAGAAAGCTCTAATTGCCAAGTGGAGAACAGACATGGATGATTCTAGATCATCAGGGTGAAGGTAAAGAACAGACTGGTCATATTAGTCATCCAAGTGGTTAGAGAAATAAATCTTCAACTTGACCAGGACTTGATAGATATCAGAGATTTGGGGATAGTTGTCTGATGCCCAGAATAGTACCTGGGCCACAAATGAGGGCAGAAGGACCTGTTAACTCGAGAACTTTTATTAGCATGTAAGATATAGGGGAACCTGACTCTGAAGCAGACAGTTTCTGAACTTGGAAAGGGAATCAACACTTACTAAGTACCTACTCTGTGTTGAGCATCGTGCATAGACTAATATATGTCAGCGTATTAAATGTTACTCACAAACGTACAGGAAACAGAGACCAGAGAGGTCAATTATTAGCTGCACAGGCAGCAAGACAGAACACGGATATGGGTAGCAGTGGGAAGCTTGCTTGGACATGACTATGAACTAAAAAAAATGTTCCTTATATGGCGGAACTATAAGCTTATAAAAAAGGTTCTGATAACTTTAAAAAGTTCAAAAGTTTTGTTTATTCTTGAAAATTAAAGGAGAGTGGGGAAACAGAGTATCACAGTTTTGCAAAATACTTCCATTTATTATTTAAATAATATTTACTTATTTTGAAAGACAGGTGTACTATTCTTCACCAACATTTTAATGCTTTGTATGTTGTTTAATCTAGATATATAAACCATTGAATCTGCTTGAGACTGGAAAAATGTAAGGAAAAGCTGTAAGGGGAAAAAAAACCTCTAATATCTCTTCATGAGTAATGTAAAAAGTTAAAAACAGGCTGTTTAAAAATATAAATTGTGCCTCCCTAATACTTTATTTTTAGGAGGCTTCCCCATGAAGAATATAATGCAGTTAGAATCTAACCTGATTTGTCAAAAAATTTTCACTAAGATTTGACCAAAAGGAAAACTGAATCCAAAATGAAGAAATAAGCCCTAGAAGGTGTTAGAATTGATGATGAATTCCTGTTGACAGTCCACAGGCACCTTTTAAGAAAAACTAGTAACTATGGCATCCAATTCCCTTTGCTTAAATCTACAGCACTATTCTGAGGACTTTTACAAATGATGCCTTTATATTTCAGCCAGGCTCATTTTTACTTGTCACATTTTTAGGCCGGTGTTTCTTTCTTCTATGGTGGTGATTTTACTAGTGCTTTCCTCCTGCTCAAATTCAGGGAACGCAGTAGGTCATCTAATAAAATCCTTTTGCTCCCTGGCCTTCCAGGTGCTCTACATTACTTCTGGAATCTCACTTGGTTCACTGTCTCCCTCTCTCACTATGTTCCATCAATACTGGCCATCCATGCCAAGCAAGCTAATGCCTCTGAGCCCCTCTGCCTGGAATGCTGTTCCCGTAGATCTTCCTGGGGCTAGGTGGATATCCAAGTCTCATCTCACATATGACCTGCTCAGAGGGGCCAACCGTCTCCCTTCCCAACACCAGTCATTATTGCTCTATTACATTACAGCCTTTCAATGTCTTCTCTGCTGAACTGTATTTTTTAATGTGTTTACTGATTGTCTTCTCCCATTAAAATGTAGACTTCAGGAAATTGTGTCTACATTAGTGCCCAAAGGATCTGGCTATAGTAGGTCTAAAAGAAAATTGATATTGAATCAGCCACTAAATTTCAAATCTCTCTCTCCATGAATCTTTCTTCTTTGACTCAATATTGTTGTTTTCTTCCTCTAATCAGCCATAAGAGTTGCACATTTTTGAGAATGATTATGTGAAACATTTTGCATATATTATATATTTTAATCCTTACAACAACTCAGCAAGAAAACTAATATGACCATGGAAACTGACAAAGCTAATGAATATCAGAACCAGATTCCAACAAAGGTCAGATGATTTCAAAGCTGATCATCTTGTCATTAAGCCATGTAACTATTGGCTGTCTGAATATTAAAGTGGGGCTCTTGATTGTGCTTAGTAACTAACTTTATCACATGCGGTGTCATCAGGTTTTCTATCCCTTCCATCCCTTATCTAACCGTGAGTTTAATTTTTGTAATCTGGGTGTGACTGGGAGTTCCTTGGGTACTTTGTTATGAGTTTCTTTTGCATTCCAGCAGCAACTAGACTCATGTAGGGCACAGTTTTAGACATGTTATCAACGCTTGCTGAAGTGAATTGATTAAATAGATAGGTGGCACAAATAAGGAAAATTTAGGAAGCTCTTGAGAGTACATGATGGTTCTGTGTTGAACGGAGTCTACAGTCCAAGCAAATGTGGAGCTGGAGTCACCACTATATATCCCTTAATAGGAACCACTGGAAAAGTACAGTTATATGTAAAAATTAACCAGCCTATTCAAAATTCACTGAAGGAAATTGACTTGAGATGAAATATTTCCCTCCTGGATTAATAGGTTATATCACAAAACTCTCATCTCAGAATTAACTCTTATCCTCAGGTTACTTTCTGCTTTGGGGAAATTTTATTGAATTTACATTGATTCTCAGTGACTTCTTGCAGGTAAATGGCTTTCCAAAAAACTAGAAGGTTCTTGAATGGGAATACTGCATATTGTGTTGGTTATTTATATTTAAGCATCAGTTGAAAACACTCCAGTGAGGAAAAGCAACAATTATACATACGTTAGATCACTTAGTAAGGCTGAGAATTAAGAAAAAACAATGTATTCTTATGGAATTAAAGCAACTTAAAAACGCTTAACATTCAATGCTTTTAATGAGCATCTACTATGTGTCAGGAACTTTTTAGGCACAAGAAATAAAGTGGTAAACAGACATTATTTCTTTGTTCAAGAAAGACACATTTTAATGGGGAATCAGTTACTGAATAAATAAAACTGCAAGTAGATACACAATAAATTGTGATACAGTGTTTTAAGAACAGAAGGAGAAATTGTGAGGGGAAATTGCCAGGGCTGGGGGAGGCAGTGGTGGAGTAGGGTGGTGGAGTTAGAGGTCAATATGCTCCATCAAGAAATTACATTTAAATTGGTATCTGAAGTGTTACCCAGGCATAAGGTGTAGTGATGATGTTCTGGTGGAAGGAGATGAGTGGAGTAGGGGGAGATGAGTCTAGTGGAGGGAACAGTAAGTGTGAAATCCCCTCCCATTCTGAGATAGGAAAAAAACTGACTGAATTGAGCAATTCCAGTAAAGTGGAGTATAATGAGCAAGCAACGTGAGCATAAGACGTCCACATTTGGTAGGCGACCCAAATGAGATGGAGTGATTGACAGTGGCTGTTAAAAATACCTTGTGATGTGTGCTTCTTGGTAATAGGTCTGATTTAATCGCATGGCTCTGTTTTCATTTACAAACTCCTCATGAATTCACTTATTTCATTATTTAAAGAGCCATTACCAAAGGGCTGCTATGCACCGCAATATACACTGATGGCATCCAGAAATGACCAGTCACACTAAAGCAAGTTTGAACATTTCCAAACTGAGTCACAGAATATATTATTTTCAAAACATTAAAAATACTTTGTATTCAACATCCTTGGGTCACTATAGGAAGGATGAATGAATCTACAAATCATTCTCAGAATTTGTGATTTGGACCAAGTATCAAGCTCTATGTCTCGCTCTCTTGGGTTGAATCCTGGCTTGACTACTTCCTAATTTTGTAAGTGTGGGCAAGTACATTTCTTCTGTTGAGCCTTCATAAAGTGGAAATAATGGTAAAAACTTAGCTAACACACAGGTAATTTATGGGGGAGGGTGGGGAAGGGGTGTAGGATGCCTAAATAGAAAATGGACATGAAACACGGGTCCAGTGTTTGGCACATAATACAGGCTTAATAAATAGTAACCATTATATTTTACTCCACAGAAAGAACCAGAAAAGTATTTTTTTATTGTAATTCTCAGTTTGAGGGCATGTACTTGACTCTTGTCTGATTGTTGGAACTGCCAGAAATAATCATTTGATTGGTCTGGGGATACGGCTGGGCAGCTGTCGTGGTTAAAGCTCCCCAAGTGATTTTAGAATGTACAGTGATGCTTGCAAACCACTGACCTTAAAGGCTGCTGGAGGAGGGTGACAACATCCTGCTCTGCTCTGCAGGCTGACCTACCTCAGGTAAGAATTCAAATAAGTGATGAAATCGCCAAAGGGCAGGTGAAAGAAGGCACAGGCTGTGGTGTTAAGGAACCTGAAATATTCATGTAATGTGCTCCCACGGCCTTGTTTGCACTACATTTTCTGTTTGTTTGGGGAGAGTTTCTAACTGGTGATGAACATTCAGTTTCTCTCATCCCTGGGATCCTAGTTCACACTGCCTCTTTGCAGAAGCCAGTGACACCAAGAGCTAAAATTACTCTTTAAAGTCATTAATAAGAACATCTTTGCATCATAAGATATTAGTGCATTCCATAGTCTCCCAACAGCTTGAACAAGTCTACATATGTCTGAAAATCTCTGATGGACTTAAAGGAGTATCTCAAAGATTTGAGACTGTAGATCCCTGTGCTCTTTCACAAATACCCCCCTTTCCTCACTGTTGCTGGATGGATCTTCCTACACCATCCTGTTGGTGATGTCATTCACCAGCATGAAAACTTTTTTCCAGTGGCTCTCCACAACTGCAGAAAAACTTCTGTTCCCTCAAAAATGGCTTTCAAGTCTCTTGACTTTCTGGGCCAGCCGTCATTTATAGACACGTCAACATTTGTCTCTTGTACAAACCCTGTGCTTTAGTCAAATGATCATTTACTGTGCTCTGAACATATTTTGTGCTTTTTAACCTCTATCACTGTGGTTCTCAAACTTTCATATGCATACAAATCACCTGGGAATCATGGTGAAATACATACATGTATTGTATGAGTCAGGGGTGGAAGCACAATGAGTTTCTTCATTCTTAACAAATTCCCAGGTATATGGTGCTGATGCTGGAATTCCACTGGGGGAGTGAGGCACTACACATAGGCTAATGCAATGTCTCAGGTGAACTAGATTACGTTATCTTCTCTTCGCCCATCTCATTCCTATTTGTTTTCAATGTTTACATGACCGAGTTAGTCCTTGAGATAATATTATTATTTTTCCTTCAAGATGTCTCTTCTTTCCCATTCATCCCACAAAGATACATGGTCTTGTGTGATTCCTACCTTATCTCAGGAGAGATTTGGGTTTCTGGACCACAAGAAAGATGGCTTGCAAGATACATCCTAGTCTGGTTTTTGTTTTCCTATAGCCTAAGCGATTGAGAAAAATTGTGCTGAATTTCTTGTGGAAGAAGAAATGGTCTGGCTCTTTGAGGGGCATCCGGCAGTGAGGAGAATTCCCTGCCTGGGAAGGCAATGGAGGTCTGAGGAGGCCACACCACTGAGGAGGTGGCCATGTGCTATACTTAGGACACTGGAGCCCTAAGAACATGGCCCTCAACCATGCCCGAGAAGCAAGCACCCCAGGCTTGACCCATAAACTAGAGAATCTTGGGTACCTGAGGAGGGAAGCTGCTTCCTCCCTGTTTTAATACAAACTCAGAACCTCTTTACAAATGGTGGGAGGTGGAATAAAAAATGACGATATTAGATGTCCCACATATTGGGGAATTGGAACAGGTTTTATGTTGATTTATAGAAAGTAAAGTTACACTCTTTTTAAGGCTCAATGTTTGAATTAAGGTTCATGTATGTTAAACTTATTTCGGACCCAGTGTCGCTCTGAAGCCCACTTTGGTGTACACAAGGGCATCATGACTGAGGGAAGCAGCCCTGACTTTGGAATCCACTGAGTCTAGGTTTTAATTTGGGGTGTACGTGGGCATCAGAGTTCTCATTTGCAAAAATGTGGCTAATAACACTTATTTCACTGAATTTTTGAGAGGACTGGAAATAATGAATTTTTACCATGTGGCATGTAGTGTATAGTCAGTAAATGTTATTCTTATACTTACTGCTTCTACTACCATTACTACTACCAGTAACACTTTTACTATATCAAGGCAGTGTTTTATTCTCCCAGTTTGACATGCTCAAAATTCCAAAACAGTGCTGTGTACATCATTAATCTGAATATTATTCAGAATCCTGTATAGCGAGCAGGCACTAGATAGTACACTTTAATCATAACGATGCTTGTGAATTTATTACCCACTCTCAATACTTATTTTTCCATGTATGTCAGTGCCACACCTGTGACATAAACTCTGAAGGCAGAGATCAAGATTTGTACTTCTTGGTGACTCATTAACAATTAGTGCAGTGTTTCATAAATAGTAAATACTCAGCAAATACTTGGCAACTGGATGTTGCAAAATTATGGCTTGTGATAATTTAGAAGAATAGCAGGAGACAAAAATTTTCAATATAATTTTGGCAATCTAGGGTTAGAGGTTTGCATTTTAATCTGCATTAACTCCACATTGGTGGAAGAACTACAGCACATTCCCAGTCAGAAGCAAGTGAGCTTCTAGCTTCATCATATCCAAAAGCAGTTTATGTTTTGTTGCTTACCAAGTAGGCTGAATATAAGGTACATGAAACTATGGAAACCAGAGTGGGGACAAACAGACCAACGGCACTTTTTCTTCATCTGTTATATAAATATTTTTGCAAAGCTTTTGAACTCAGAGTATCAAGGCAGAAACCATGATGCTTTGGATTCAATTAAATAGCTCGTATTTCTCCCATATCCTGAGGTACATGTTAGCGAAACATGACAAAGAATCAATTTCTTAGAATTCAGTTAGCCAAGGGTTAAATTCTACCCCAGCGACAGAAACGTTACAGCTGCTGTCAGAAATACAGTAATTACTCTGGTCAACATTCTCCAAGAAACTCCAGCTGTCTTATCAAGCTTTCTTTGTCAGAAAGACTCCTTTCCTGTTAGAGGGCATGAGTTGTAGAATAACCATGATGGTGCCAGTGAAAAAGTGGAAAAAAATGTTTGCTTGAATTTAAGATTATGATAATATCTACTGTGCTTTTAGACAACCTCCTGCTGAATTTTAAAGAGACTACAAAAAAATTACAAGTTTTTTCTTTGAAACCAAATCCTAAGAAATCAATACTAACAATGTCTTTCAATGCAAATATCAACCCACCCAACACAAACAAAAATGAAAATAGCAGTAACATATATCCTGCACCCTCTAAGACTTTAACACCTCAACGTGATGTCTTCTAAATAGGAGCTTAGCGCTAGACCTACTCAAAAGTCAAGAATAATTCATTTTACCTTGTAAATTCTCATCATTCATGGACCCGGGGTTATTCAGAGATGATTTTTAGTTCATCCAATTACTTATCATGGCATTGCCCCTTTTCTCCTGTGGGGGAAGATTTAGGAAGGAGGAAGCAGGGACCAATGAACCTACAGTCAGTTACAAGGAAGGGATATATGAGGAAAGCAGAGGGAAGGGTTGATGTCAATGGAACTGATTAAAATACGATTAGACTCTACACCCTATGTTATATAGCACTTAGCAGTGGAATGTTCCAGTAGAAGATGAGTACTTATTATCATTATCCCCATTTTACCTAGAGTAAAACCCAAACTCTTTACCATGACTAACCCCTCAAGATCAGGCACCTGAACACTTTTCCAACATCATCTCATATGCTCTTTGCATGTTTAGACAAAGAGCTTAGACAACAAGACTTTCTGATTCTCAAACTTACCAAGCCTATTCCTAACTTAGGGACTTTGCACTGTCTGTTCCTTTTGCTTGCACTGCCATTCCCTCTGCCTGTGTTGCCATCTCCTGATCTTTGTATGGCTGGTTTCTGCTCGTCATTACAGTTTCAGCTTAAATGTTCCTTCTCTGAGCACTGTCCCTTGATCGTCATACATAAGGTAGTCACCCACTGGCTTTCTATCCACTTTAATTATCATCGTCCTCTACCTGAAGATAAGCTCCACAGAGCAAGGATCTGGTTGGTTTTACTCACTCTGATCTCATCAGGAATTACGATGATGCCAGGTATCAGTAGATACTCACTAGACATTTTTTTTTTTAAGAAGCGAAAACTTAAGAACAGAAGTTACCTTAGATATTCTTAGTCAAGGGATTCTTAAATTGAAATCCATAGATTATATAAATATTTTTATATGAACGATTTTTTTTTTCTGAAGATAAACCATGGTTTCAGTAGATTCTCAAAGGGACTCTGATTCATTATCTCAAGTCTCAGGGTGGGTTCCCCAGAAGTGGTTCTGAGATGAGAATTCATATGAAAGTGATGTATTTTGAAGCGTTTCTAGGAAAAACAGGTTGTCAGGTAGGAAGCTTGGGAAGGGAAGGAGGCCAGGCAAGGATGAGATATCAAACCAATTCTTGTAAAGGAGCTGTGGAGACTGAGTAGGCCTCACTCAGAGCTGTGGGTATCGAGGGCCTAAGAAGCTAGAATGTTTGCACCTCTGCATCCTTAGTCATAGTTTCCCTGGGAGAGGGGAGCATATAATTCTGGCTCTTTCAGCTTGCAGGGAAAGATGTCTCAGGAAGCCTGAGGGCCGTCCTCCAGTGAAGGGAGGCAGGTTCTAGCCATTGGGAATAAAACACCGGGATCTCACATTCATGGAAGTGGTAAAGAGATTCAGGGGATGTAGGTGGAGCACTCCAAGTACCTGCTGCAGCTCCTTCAAAAGAGGAAAAAAGTTTAATAATTTCAATCAATCTATTCTAATCCCCTCATTTTACAGATTGTGAAAATAAGGCCTGCAGAAATGAGGTGGTTTTCTAATAGTTACATAATTAATTGGTGAAATTTGTTTGAATCAGGTCCATGGTTGAAAGATTAGCAGCCTATTCAGCTATTCAATTTTTAAAATTCAATAAATAATTATATGTTTTAAGATACATACACACATACATATATATATACACATTGTTATTAATGTAAGATTCTCTCCCAGAAAGTATGGTAAGTACAAATATGAATAAATTATTACCTCTGTTCAAAGTGGTTCTGTAGTACAGTAGAAGATAAAAGATGTGTTTCAACAAGGAACACTATAAATATCACATAAGAAGGAATACATTTTTAGATAGACTCAGAGCAGAGGTAATCACTTCCAGTTTAGGGACTCAAGAAAGATTTCACTGAAGTTAAGACATTTGACCTCAGTGTATCTTTCTTGTTAAAAGAAAGTATGTTCACTCATTCAGAGATATTTAAATGAGTGTCTATTCTATTCTAGATGTTATAAACAATGAGAATATGGTGGTGAATGAAAAAGGCAAAATTCCTATGCTCATCTAATTTATATTCTATTTGGGTAAATACCAATGATAACTAGGAAGAGTAAACAAGGAACAAAATAATGTCAAATACTGGTAAGTACCATGAAGACTATGAAGCAAAGATAAATGAAGAGAAGTGAAAAGAGGAAAGTTGAAGCTAGTTTAGATGTAGTTGTTAGAAAAGACTACATCTGACATTTGAAATTTGATTTGAGACCTGTGGGATGAAATGAGCCAGAACCAGAGAGGAAGACACTCAGGAAAAGAGAAATTCAATCAAAATGAAGGGCAAGTGCAAAAGCTGTGAGGCATGAACAAGCGTGGAATAGTCAAGAAATAAAAATGACAGAAAGTTTTGACATCAAGAATTAAAGGGCAACGTGGTATGAGATTATTTTAGGGAGATTGACTGGGTCTTGTAGGCCAGACTGAGGAGTTTGCATTTTAAGTGCAGTGATTAGACATGACAGTGCTTATGTTTTAAAACTTACTATGTGTACCACTCATAAGAAATTTGAATTTGAAATTTAAAAAAAAATACTATTTAATTAGCATCAAAAAAGTAGTTAGTTAATTGTAAGTCTAACAAAATATATACCAGATATGTAGGTGGAAAACTGAAAAACATTGATGAAAGAATCAAAGATCTTCAGAAATCAAGAGGTTTTCTGTGTGAATAGAATAGAAGACTCAATGTTGTTAAGATGTTAGTTCCTCCCAACTTGCTCTATAGAGTCCATGCTGCCCTAATTGAAATTCTAGCAAGCTGTTTTGCAAGTATCAACAAACTGTTTCTAAAATTTATATACAATGCAAAATACATAGAATGGTCAACACAATATGAAGGTGCAAAACAAAATTGGGGCACTAACACTACTTTACTTTAAGACTTACTATAAAGCTACCGTAATCACAACACCTTGTTATTCATAGATCAATGTAACAAAATAGCTCAGAAACAGACTCACACAAATTTAGTTAACTTATTTTTAACAACGCAAAAGGAGAAAAGATAATCTTTTTCAAAAAATGGTGCTGGAACAATTGAATGTCCATATAAAAATATGGACTCAATCATATATATTACATCTTACACAAAAATTAATTTAAAATGGACTATAAACTTAAATGTAAAATGAAAAAACATAAAACTTCTAGAAGAAAACATAGGAGACAAATCTGAGTGATTTGGTGATGATTTTGTAGCTACAACTCCAAAAGCATAATTCATAAAAAATGATTAATTAGACTTTATTAAAATTAAAAACTTGCACTTTGCAAAAGAACCAGAAGAACTTATAGAAGCTCTTGGTTTCTAATACTATTCTCCTAGAAAAAATATTAATGATCGTATGCTTTGTTTGGAACTAGAAAAGAGCCTGAGTAACAAATGCAATCTTAAGCAAAAAGAAAAAAACTGGAGGCATCACATTACCAGACTTCGAACTATCTTACAAGGCTATCTTGACCAAATCAGCATGGTACTGGCACAAAAATAGAGACATAGACCATTGGAACAGAACAGAAAACCCAGATTTAAACCATCCACATACTGCCAACTGATCCTTGACAAAGCAGACAATAATATATACTGAGGAAAAGAAGCCCTATTCAATAAATGGTCCTGGTAAAATTGGGTAGCCACATGCAGAAAACTGAAACAGGATCCATATCTTTCACCACTCATAAAAATTAATTCAATATGGGTAAAACACTTAAATGTAAGTCATGAAGTCCTAAGGATTCTAGAAAAAAATGTTATGAAAATTCTTCTAGATATTGGCCTAGGCAAAGAATTTTGGAAGAAGATCCAAATGGCAATCACAGCAACAACAAAAATAAATAAATGTAAACTGATTAAATTAAAAAGCTTCTGCACAGCTAAGGAATTAATCAACAGAGCAAATAGACAAATTACAGAATGGGACAAAATATTCACAAGCTATATACCCGATAAAGGGCTTATAAACAGAATCTGCAAAGAACTGAAGCTAATCATCAAGGAAAAAACAAACGACCCCATTAAAAAGTGGACAAAAGACATGAACAGAAGCTTTTCAAAAGAAGATAGACAAATGGCCAACGAACAGATGAGAAAAATGCTCAGTGCCACTAATGATAAGGGAAATGTAAATTAAAACCTCAATGAGTTATCACCCTACCCCAGTTAGAATGGCTTTTATTAAAAAGTCCAAAAACAATGGATGCTGGCATGGACGCAGAGAGAAGGGAACCCTCATACACTGTTGGCAAGACTGCAAATTAGTACAACCTCTATAGAAAATAGTATTTAGATTCCTCAGAGCACTAAAAGTAGACCTACCATGTGATCTGGAAATCCCACTACTGGGTATTTACCCAACAGAAAAAAAATCATTTTATCAAATAGGCACCTGCACTTAAATGTTTATTGCAGTACAATTCACATTTGCAAAGACGGGGAATCAACCCGAGTGCCCATCAATTCATGAGTGGATTAACAAAATGTAGTTTATGTATACTCTGGAATGCTACTCGGCCATGAAGAAGGATGAATTAAGCCTCTTGTAACAATTGGATGGAACTGGAGACCATTATCCTAAGTGAAGTCTCTAAAGAATGGAATAATAGACATCACATATACTCACCATTAAACTGGAACTAACCGATGAGCACATATGTGCACAAAAGGAAGTAAAACTCAGTGGAAATCAACAGGGGGGTGAAGGGATGAGGATTCATTGTACCTAACACACACAATGAACACTACCTGAGTGATGGGCACACTTGTAACCCTGACTCAAGCTCAACAAAATCGATACATGTAACCAAAAACATTTTTATCCCCATGATATTTTCAAATAAAAACCAAGTTACGTAAATATTCCACTTAAGTATTATTACTTACGACTATTAAAATACCTCTTAAGTATTAGCTGTGCATGGTTACTTCCTTCCAAAATGTACAGTACAATATAGAAGTGAGGAAAAAGAGCACATTTATGGTGAATAAACATAATAGACCTTTCCTCAGCCAGATGATTGTGGTTTATGTCCACAGGGATGTCATGTTGGTAGTATGAACCCTTGCCATGGCATGAGATCAATGGCCCCTTACTTCTGTAGTCCTTTTCCCAAAAAAAACCACAACTCCTGTTTAATCATAAGGAAAAAAAAAGAAACATTAATTCAGCATTATTCTACAAAATTACTCTCCAATACTCCTCAAAACCCTCAACATCATCAAGAACAAGAAAAGTCTGAGATACCCATAACAACTAAATGTTGATCCTGGATAGAATCCTGGAACAGAATATATGACAATAGGTAAACTGTAAAGAAATTGAAATAAAATGTGAACTTTAGGTAATAATGTGTCAACATTGGTTTAGTTGTTATGACAAATACTCCATACTAAGATGTTAATGATAGGGGAAACTGCATGTGGGTGTGTGAGAACACTTCACTCTCTTTACAACTCTGCTGTAATTGTGAAACTCATCTAAAAGAGGACTTTTGCTAAAAACTTACTGTGTCATTATAACCAAAATAGGAAATAACTCAAAAGTCCATCAAAAAGTAAAATGTATAAACAAATTTAAGTCTGTGCTTATTATGGAATACTACACTGCATTAAAAATAACGAACGTCTCATGCATGCAAAACCATGGATGCATTTCAAAACTATTTTGTTGAGGAGAGAAGCCAGAATGATGATAAGAGTACATACTGCATGATTTCATTTATATAAAATTCAAGAACAAACAAAGGTAATCTATATGGAAAAAAAAATAGTGGTTGCCTCTGAGGGGTGGGTATTGAAATAAGGCTTGAGAGAAATTTCTGGAGTGTTGGAAACATTCTGTATCTCAATTTCAGTAGTAGTTGATGAAAGATTAATATATTTTTATCAAAACTCATGGAATTATAATTTTACAATCTGTGCCTTTCGTGGCATGTGAATTTTACTTTAAATATGCTTACATTAAAATTTTTAAAATGTACTTGGCTACTGTGAGAAGAATGACTTGTAGGGAGCAAGATTATTGTCAAGGAGACTATTCAGGAAGTTAGTGCAGAAATCTGTAGGAGAATTGATGGTGGTTTCACAGAAGTGATAGAGTATGAGAAAAATACATGGTTTTATGGATATATTTTGGAGCTGGAGGCAACCAGGACATGCTATTTTATCAGAGGTGGAAAGTTCTTATGGAAAGAACACTGAATGAAAACAGCAAATACATGTGTGAGTTTCAGCTTCGCTATTTTTCACTTGGGTAGTCACACGTAAATAGCTTAATCTAGCTGAGTCTTTAATATCTCATTTTTTAAGTAAGCTAGTTGGACTCATCCTACCTAGCTTGCAGGTTACAGAAAGAATTGAATGAGGTAATGTATGTGGAAACAGTTTGTAAATTTTAATGTATTACATATATTAAAATTATTATTAAGTACTTTATGTAAGGAATGCTTCAGTACTGGAAAATATATCATGAGCAATTTAATCAACCACAAGCATATTAAACATTCTGGCTTAATAAACAGCTCTGCTTTTCTGCTAGGGTATTACAATTAAAAATCTCAAGTATGAACGTTAAATTAAGAATCTGAGACTACAAGTCAGAAAATAATTTTGAATATATGGGAAGAAACTGAGGTTGTAGTACTGAGGATATTTTGTTATATGGTGTCTAGTAGAAGCTTCAAAATTCCATGCACAGATCTTACTGAAACATTATGACACCTGAAACTCAGTATAGTTTGCATCTGCTTGCAAATAAGCACAGAAAACATCATTACATCTTCAGAACAAGTTATCCAGGGTTATGCTACTGTAACTCTATGCTCAAAACTCTCATGATAAGTTCAAGATGACAGCCAATCAAATAGTAGTCTACGAAGGTTTCCCAGGCAACTGAAACACAACTAGAGAAATGGATTGCACACAGTTGAGAAAAAAAAATCTGCAGCAATTTCACCTTACTGATACTTTTCCTATACATACACACACACACACACACACACACACACACACACACACACACACACACATGTACAGGACCAGTTTAAGAGAAAACACACACACACAGCAGCAGTAAGGAAGAGGAGAGCAATGAGGCAAAGGGACCAAGCATCCTTTTTAGAATCTATGAGTATTGTTGTCTTCTAAAATATGGTGTAGTGATAACATTGCAAATAGTTAATAGATGTGATTTGCAAAATGTATTTAATTTCTTAGGAAATATTTTTGGGATGGCATCCTTGTTCTATCCTCATTGTAAACTTAGAATTGTTTACATTAAATTTGTCCAAAAACCTGATTGGGTAGGTAAGCCAAAGCATATATTTATTTCTTCATTGGTACAGTGTAGAACATGCTTAAGACATAGTAGGTGCTCAATAAAGACTGATTGCTATAAAAGAGAGAAATCATTGAATTTGCTGATTTTATCATGGCCCTGTTCTGTCCTCGACTCAAGGCACACTCATGAGTAGCACAGTGGGCGACCAGCATGCATCAGTATTAGAAGGCAAAGCAGTATTTCTCAGCCATTTTCCCTTTTCTAATTTCTCTCCACTGTCTGTATATCTAGGATGCAATCAATATATCTAGCTAAGGTCTAAGTAGACAAAATGAATCCCTTCCTCCCACCTTGATATTCCAGTCCGTGGCTTTAGCACTTTAGGAATAGGCAAACCTGAATAATGAATTCATTTAACAAATGTCATTTAAGTACTTACTACGTGCCAGGTACTAGAAATGCTGAGTGGTATCCTAACTAATTTCGAACAAATACATAACACCTAAAAATTCATTGGAAATTGGGCCTATCCAAATATAACAGATTTTATAGCTGGAAAAGAGCTGTGTTGGCAGGTGGCCAGATTCAGGATTTCAAGTTTATGTGTAAGTATAATACGGTGCCATCTCATCGGCCGCCGCCACAATAGATTAGAAGCTAAGTGATGCAGAAAACAAGCGAGACATATGCATTTTCTTTATTACTGGCCATGCTTTAACTCTAAATCCTACCTGTTTGACCCTGTGCCCTGGTATACCACAGGTGTGCCTCGAGAATTTCTAAAATCAGCCTGAATTCCTTTCAAATCTAGACTAGAGGACGGTTGAAGTCCCCAGAATATAAATGTTACTAGGCGGAGTTCATATCTGCTTGTTTACCTCGGTATCCTGAGTGCCTCGCACTGAAGCAGAGCTTGATTAAGTTTTGCTGGGTGAGGGAATGACCATGAGCTGCTTCCCGCCTCTTTCTCCCACGATCCCATCTTAGGAGGCCATGGGAGTAAGGGGAGGGTGGAATCTGAGAAGCCCTGACCTCCACGGAGGGATTAGATAAATTCACTAAGATTCAGGAGTCATTTATTGTAATTCCTTCACTGAATAGACACAGATAATGAATTCCAGAAAAGGGTAATGTTTGCTGAAGGTCATATGTCTAGTTAGAGGGAGCATTTCTAAGCTTGTTCCATCTTCCTACTGCACTGCAGTGTGATTGGAAGGAATTAATGGACGGATTGTTGGATGATGAAACTCAGCGCAGCCCCCTTAAAAGTAAATAGAGTTGATCCTTTAGAGGGCGTGATCTGGACCACTGAGAGTAAACATCTGCATGGTAATGATAATACAACTGAAAAAAAAAAACACTCATTCTTAGGATTTTTTAAATCATACTATATTTTCAAATGGTCTGTGGATCCCATTTTTGAAAGTTTTCTATATACAAAAATGTAGGGAGAAATATCTGGAGTGATCTAGATCACTGTGTCAGAGTGTCAGTGCTGTCAAAGATCTGTGGGTAGTAGAACTTTTGGTCATCATAGAATTATCGAACAATGAAGTTGATTCCATGACCATTTTCCACAACGCATTCACTTCTTGTATTAGGTCTAAGATAAACATATGAATATACAGCCTAATGCTGAGTTTATGTATAGGTATAATACAGTGCCTGGTATATAAGGGGTATTTGATACATTTTTAGAATGCTTTATACATAATTAGGCAGATACAAAAATATTTATGCACATATACAAACACGCTGTTTATGATTGATTGTGTTTCTTTCAGAGGTTTGGGTTTTTATGAAACCTCAAATCTTTTCTGTGGCTTTATGCCTACGTCGAATGATATCCCAAGCTGAATAACCTGAAAAGGAAAACAAGGCTGCAGATGAAAAGGAAGGGAGGCCTGCTTCCCTTCCAAGTATAGCTCACCAACGCAAAAATCACCAAAGTAATTTTAGCCTTGATTATTGTCTTTAAACTGTCAAAATATTCAATTCCAAATACACTCTGTTTTTCCCTGTTTGAGGGTAGCCAGAGATAGAGGGAAAAAGATAGAAAGAAATACTGCCCCCAACAGCTATTCTTAGACGATTCTCTCAGGTGGTTAATCACCAGGATTAATTAGCAAGCAGCTACTGTGAGAACTTGATCTTTTTCCTTGATTCTTAGTCTTACATCACCAGGTACTTTCTAAAATCAGCCTGAGCACGTCCATAAATTAAGTATTGACGCTTGCCCCTGAGGAAGCGATGCTCACAGGTACCCATCCTGACGGTAGGAGTCGCGCTCTGTGTGCTGAGTGAGGCGCTGACTCGAAAAATACATTTGCTCCCACCCACACCTCTCCCACTGACAAATGCTGCGCCTCTCCGGGCCAGAATTCTTTAATTCTATTCCAACAAATAGATTTACTTAAAAAAAAAAGAAGAAGAAAAAAAAAAGAAAAGAAAGGAAAAAGAAAAAGGCTATCAGAGATGTAACACCTGCCTAAAATTGAATATCTAATTGTTTTGCACCCTCCACCCCAAAATAATACTTTCTAAAGTCACCGAGTGTTGCTGTCTTAAAACCGGGGCACGTGTCTAAATGGACGCATATAGTTAAACACATCTGTTCACGGGGCTGGTAGACTAGGCAATACGAAAACACTTGCTGGAACTGAATAAAATATCCATTCTTTTATAACTCCAAATGCTCAGCTGGTTAAGAATACCACCTACTTTCTGCCACCCCAATCTGGAGCATCATATTCAAGAAACTTGCCTAGACTTTCAACACATACCAACTAGATATCTGAGTTGGCATTAAACACCATCCTGGTTTCTTTTTTGTTATCTTTTTTAGAGGCAGGGTCTTGCTATGTTGCCCAGGCTGGAGTGCTGTGGCTATTCACAGGCATGATCATAGTGCACCACTGCCTCAAACTCCTGGGCTCAAGTGATCCCCCCTGTCTCAGTCTCATGAGTAGCTAAAACTACAGGTCTGGGGGCATTATTTGTTTCTTAATAAACATTTTGAAGCCTGTGCTGGAGCTGTGTGGAGGGGGTGAGGGAATGAGAGATGCGGCAGACCCTACCAAATAAATATGACCCATTTCCCATATCATGCACCTTACAGTCAAATAAATTCATTATTTTTTATACAATATTATTAATTTATATATTCAGGATTTTGTTAAGGATACTTACACTGGATATACAAAATACAGAGCCTGGATATGCATTCTTACATGATTTAAAAAAGCCTGAATAATTAACATCAATTTTCAAAAAAAAAAATGGAGAACTGAAAGACAACCTAAGAGGTAATATTCACACCACCTAACTAAGAAGAAACAGACGGTGAGTGCATATGTACAAGGAACTGTGCGAGTCACTCTGTGAGAGTGTTTGTTTTCCCCATTATTTCTTCCTCTGACTTGCTTATCTGTAATTGTCATCCGGATTAGAAACTTGGATATTTTTGGGATCACAGACAGTCAACCTGAATCATAGTCTCCATGAAGAATGGAAGAACAGTCAGAGGGCTTCCAAAGTCATTTAAGCAGCAAGATCTGTTTGCAAATTTTATTCCTTTTTTGAAGCATCGGGAATGTAGGCTCTAGGGGTAGCTCTCAATAAAATAGATTCAATACGTGTTATACATATACTTAAGTACTCAAAGTGCTTTGCAATCATCATATAATATTTTCACATAGTCACAATATTTCTTTTTGCTGTTTTTTAAGGAAGAAAATAAGTATTTAAGGGGGAAAGAAATTATTATACTGTATCACAGAATAACTCAAGCAATCAAGTTTCTGTTAGATTTTCCATCCTTCTGCTTCATTGATCAAGGTATTGAAAGTGTAGATTATGAAAACCTCAACATTATTTTGGTGTTTAAAACACAAGCTAACTGAAATATAATAGTACAACAGAATAAAACATTGTTGAATCTTTAATATATGTGTGAGACACTTGTGACCAGCGTTTTATATTTATGTAATTTTCCAACAACCTGTTTGTGACCATAATTGGGGCTGTCCTTTAAATATTTCTAAATCTCCTCCAAGGTATATGATTAGATTATATTTTTCTGCCTGCCCCCCCGCCCCCCTGAAGTTGGGCAAGGCCTTATGACTTTCACTGGACCCTGAAATATGAGCAGTGAAAACTGAGTCAGGGCACAATTGACTACTCTCACTTTCCCTCTGCCCTTGTGATCAACAACATTTTATATGGTGGCTACTCTATCAGCAAAGACCCCTGAGTGAGAAATAAAAGAGCAGAGTTCGTAACTGATCCACAAAGGACAAAAACAAACAAAACTTTCTTGTATAGGCCTCTACAACTTTAGAAATGTTTGTTACCACAGTGTAACCTCTGCTAGACTATCCTAATGGATAGGTTATCAAGTAGATATTATCTGCATTTACTGATGACAAGTTGAAAGTTCAAGTAAATTTTTGTTTTGTCCCAGATCAAACAGTCAATAAAAGACAGAACTGTGATTTGAATCCAATTCTTTCTGACCTTAGAGTCCAACTCATCACCATTACACTTATTTCACTAATTTTGTTTGTATTAAGTTTACTTTTATGTGATCTTTCTTAGAGTTAGTGGTTCTAGAAAAGAATTCTTTTTGCTACTGTTTCTTTGAAATATATTTTTAAGGCTAAATGAAAATACTAAAAAAAAAAAATCTTCTATAGCATATTATGATTTACAAAACATTTTCACATATATTAACCCATTATGTCCTCACAATAAAACTGTGACTTAGGACAGGTATTATTATCCCATTGTTACAGGTGAAGAAAATCCAGGCCCAGAAAAATCAATAGTCAGTTGACATGCTCAAGGTCATATAGTTAGGCAACGACAAATTCTGGGACAAGAACTCCAGTCTCAAGAATTATTCTCCAATGACAGCAGCAGGAGGGAGGTCTGTAGAGAGCGATTCCTGGCAAAATAGAGAGAAGCCTGTTGTTAAACTCAGTTCTGCAAACAATTTGCAATTTTATTTTGCAATCAGGATCTTTGATAACGTCTTCAAATCATTTGTCATTGCAATCAGTTCTAAAAATAGAACTGATAACAATTCAGGTTTAGATTGCAAGATGATACCAATTAGGAAAATAACCCAAACCAAGACCTAGATCCAAGAGAAAATACTTCAAAATAGTTTCTTTCAGATCCTTTAAATATCACTTTGAAATTTCTAAAGGAAAGATTATCAAGAAGGAAAAACTTACAATTGTCAAGAAAACTTGCTGGATCTAGGTGTGAAAGAAAACATGCCAGCAATTTGGCAGTATACAATTGGCACCGTGTAAGCAAGTTTAGATTTACGTCAACTTAATAAAAACAATTTGTTCCCTGTTGATAATAGTTTTAAAGTTTTATTTCAACGGAGGGTTATTGATCACTAATTGAGAATATGCTTGATTAAATGTTTCTGTTCATAACTTCATGTTATTTTTATTTTATGTGGTTAGAACCAATTTTTTCAGCCCTCAGTTTTTAAATGTGGTATAATAAAAATTTCTGAAAGTGTCATGTAAATATAGGCCCATTTCAGCATAAGGGTGTTTATCCTTTTGCAGAATGTCCACAGAATAATTTTTGTAAATGTTATCTGGAAGGGAAATGAGAGGCTTTGGGGGAGTTTGGGGAGAAGAGGGTTCTTGCCCCTTTATTTTAACCAAGAGGAAATGAGCAAAGGATATGGTTTCACTACTTGCACAGCAAGTAGCGGAGGCAGGGCTAGAACTCAGAACTATTAACTCAAAATATGAGCTTCCCTGTCATTGGATCACACACTCACGAATGGACATCTATCTCTTATGTTAGTATACCATGGCTTACCAGACCATAAAGGCAGTTGTCAACATTTAGTCTTACATGTTAGAGGAAGAAGGCCAGAATATTTTATGTAACAACCTCATTTTGCAGCACCAGTAGAATTTCAAATATCATCTGAAGCCACAATCAGATTAGATCCGGAGATAGCAAAAACTTAGCTCTGAGGCACATATTTTGCAATTCTCTTGAATAAGGAAGTTTGTATCCAAATTTCAAGTGTCAGACACGTTGCTAATTCTGATTTTAGCACATCTCTGACAGAGGGAGTATAATAATTCTGGTAAATGCTTTGAACTCATATGTTGCATGATTTTCCTTGGCATCTTCAGATTTGCAAAAGTCTTAGCATTCAGGGCTTTTGACCTTGTTTTTGACCTATTTTTAAATGACATTTTGAGCCTTCATTTACATTCTTAAATGTATATTCTTAAATGTATGTGTTTATCTATATCTATATATCTATGGACACATCTAATCTATACTTACATCTATATCTATATATCTGTATTTATATATGTATAGATTTATATACATATATGTATACATATATACACAGCTATTATATATAGACATATAAATATAGATATCTAGATATAGTTCTATATCTGTAGATACATACATATATATACTTATAGAAATGTATAAGGACACAGTGTATGGATGTGAGACACTGGAAGCAAATATCTTGAATTAAATAGCTTCAGTCTCCCAAGGCATACCTCAAATACTAAATCCCTCTGAAATGTCTCTTCTCCAAATGAAAATTGTTGCTGCCTCTGTTGAACCTCACAACAGTCTACTCTTCACAAGAAACTTTTCTCAATCAACCTTGGGACAATAATGAGAGCTCACAAGAGTTGATGTGCCAAATGGTACCTAGTGAACTCAATCTCCAACTCAAGTTTGAGAAGTAGCTATTATTCTCTTCATTTTAAAGAGGGGATAACAAGACAGAAGTTGAGTGACTCCAAAGATCAAATACAAAAAATATAGACAAGGAATCTGCAGTAAAGTCTGTTTGACTCCAATGCCTCATGTTTGGTTTAGTCTCATTTTTTCATTAATTTCACAATATTTATTGATGCTTCAGCTGGTAAGAGCTATATCCACGCAGCAGGCATTCTAACATGAAGCCAACACCCGGGGCCTCTGACTTCCTCTATAACTTGAGTTAAAACCAATTCAGGCAGTTATTGATTAAAAGGATTATTATGTCTTTTTTGGGGTGACTCCAGCAGCTAATAAAGTGAAACAGGAAATCTCAGAAAGAAGAGTTACGGAGGATGTGTCCCCAAATCTGCACATAACCCTCAACCAACTGTCTGACTAACCATGAACTATGCATGTGTGGTGCAGAATCGAAGCTTACTATCTGGGATAGATGAACTGAACAGAGATTTCAGAGATAGGGGGCAGTGTTTAGAATTTGAGTACGTTAACCTGAGTTAAAAAAAATTAGTCACTCTTGAGAATAGAGAGCATAATAAAATCCACAGTCTCCGCAACAAATTATTGACAATATCTGGGATATAATCCGAAGTACAACATATAAATAAATTGCAGAACTTGTCCCATATTTAAGACAAAGGACAATCAATGGAGACTGAACTTAGATGACCCAGAATTTGGAATTAGCAAACATTTTAAATTAGCTGTTCTAACTATAGATGTAAATGAAAATAAGATTATAAAAAATAAAAGACAGAAAATTTCATCAGAAAAATAGAAACTGTAAAAAAATTAAATAGTAATTTGAGGATTGAAAAATA